>NW_004567138.1:136676-151715 GCF_000260355.1 Condylura cristata
TTATTTCCTCATTATTATCCACCAGATCAAGAAGCAATGACAATTTAATGACAATGAGCAACTCCAGTGCCAGATGTGGTTTCTAAATGCCATTTCTCGCTAACAGAAAAGAGAACTCCTTAAAAAAAACTACTGATTCAATATCTGGGGAAGGACCAGATCATGAGGCTGGATCATGTTATTTCTAAAATCCAAGTCTCTTGAGATCACTACAAAGAGAGATAGAAGTTGACATGAAGGACTCTCCCTGGGCAAAGAATATATATATACAATAGATTGAAACACATCAAATATATAAAAAATCAACTACTCATATAATAACTAAAAACAGAGTAATGATCTCCTTTGGTGGTCTTGCTATAGCACCATCTCCTGACAGGCTATGAAAAGAAATAGCACTGACCCTGCCTTTTTGTATAAACTTTAATGCAGGGTGAGTAGATGATATGCAAATCCTTTCTTTATTGGAGGATCGCAACTAATAAAAGAATGTCAACATTAGAAAAATCATTACTTTCAAATCCTTATCAATTTATGGATCCAGATCATGGTCATTAATGGTCCATCTGATCTGCTTGTTCTGCTTCCCACTCTGTCTCTGGTGAATCCTCTGACTACCCCCATACCACTTGCCTGTACCCCTGTTCTGTGTGCATAAATAAGTAAGTCTTAAAAAAAAAAAAGAAACCATGAAGTCTGGGACTTATATAACTGAGAATAGAAGTGAGGAGGGGCTTGATGAAACAAGACCATCTATTCTTCAATAGTATTGAAGCAGTAAAGCCTGAGAGGCTTTACTGTACTGTTCTCAATATATGTGTATTTCATAAAAATAATAAAATAATTTTAATGCAAGAAAGAGAGGGAGAAATATTCAAGAAACAAACATATCAACCATATGCAAAGTGTAGATTTTATTAAATCCTAATTTGAACAACTAAGCAATAAGAAAGCACATACATGAGCTATTAAAGCAAATTGACCATAAACTCCGTATTAGATGATACTAAAAATTTGTATTAATTTTGTTGGCTGTGACTGAATTTTTTTTGAGGTCCTTATTGTTAGAGAAAGAGATTAAAGCTCTTTTAACTTATATAAGTCAGAATGACCCAGATAATCAGATTATCTATCCATCTATGCATGTTTATTTATCTACAGGGGAAAAATAGCAATAATTACATCTATCTATCATGTAACTATCTCTCCACCTATGTATGTATATATAGATTTCTTTCAAGATAAAGATTATGTTATTTTAAGAACTGGAGGCTGCTAAGTCCAGCTCTGTAGGGCAGACCAGCAACCTGGAGCTATAGAGATCTGCACTTTGAGTCCAAATCTCCTATTAGAACTCCCTGTTTCTCAGTCTTTCTTCCATTAAAGCCTTCAACTGCCTGAATGAGGCCCATTTCCACTGTGGAGGGCAATCTGCTTTCTTAAAGTCTACAGATATGCTATTCTTACCCAAAAAACACCTACACAGAAACATCCAGAATAATAATTGATTCCACGGATGCTGTGGGAAAACTGTATCCAACCACCACCTCAACTCAACCCACAGCTTGACTGAATTAGGAGCTTAGGGTGTCCAGATTAAATGAAATCATGAAGTGGGGCCTGAATCCAATGGGATGGGCAGACTACTAAAGTGCTCACAAAGAAGAGATCACAGGAAATCAGGAGAAGAAGGTCACTTACAAGTGAAGAGGAGGTCTCAACATGAATCTTACCTTGATGGCACTTTGATCTCTAGAACAATGAAAAATAAATTTCTATTGCTTTAGCAAGTTTGTGGCATTTTATTATAGTATACATAAATAAATATGCATAAGCAGGCTAACACAATGGCCCAGTCAAATTCACATATAAAATTAACCATCATACAAGCACTTATATTGCCTGGAATTCACTCTAAAATACTTTTTAAAAGGAAAAACAAACCAGGGAGTTTGACTCATGATAAGCAAAATGTTGATAACTATTAAAACTGGTAGTGAATAAATTGCATTATTATCTGAAATTTTCTATGACAAAGCATTATAGAACTATTCATGAGACTATCATGTCCCAAACCAATACTAAAAGAATTCACACACCCTTTTTATACTTGGAAGATGAATGTTTTAATAATGAAATTCTGTAAGTACTTTTGTCCAACTCTGATTTGTAGCTTCTTTTTCCTACCAGCCCACAAGTTCTTATTAGGATATGACTCGAGGACAGAGTTCATTAAAATGATCATCACAGCACAGAGTGCAAAGCAGATTGTCAAAAAAAAAAAAAAATTCCTTGTTTCCAGCAGAGCTTCTTATCCAGGGTTTTCTACAACTGAAACCAAACTAACTGACAGGGGCTTTTAAGATTTGCCTTCCGAAGAGCTAGATGATCATAAGTTCAAGATGCATTGATACTGCTATACTTCTCCACTTTGCCTAGGAAACTTTAGGATATTTTCTTCTAAAATGACATATAAATGCAAGTATAGATGTATAAATACACACACATACTCTATAGATGCATTTATGTTTTAGCTAGAGTAAATGCTAAATGGTGTCACCAGTAAGGAAAAAAAAAAAAAAAAACAGAATCTAAGTTGTTACTTAGCATCTTTTTTTTTTTTTTTTTTAAGAATAACAGAACCGGCCCTCCCTTGTGGCGCCAGCGGGTTAAAGCGCAGCACTGAGAAGCTTAAACCTCTTCCGCATGAGCTCAATTCCCGCCTGCCCCGGAGGTGACCACATGGCTTGGCAGACCTCTCCTGGCCTGCCCACTGCTCCCCTCAGCAGTGTACTTGGTCGATCTGCCTGTTCTGCTCCCCGTTCTGTCTCTGGTGAAGCCTCTCACCCTCTGCATCTCTGGCCTGTACCCCAGTTCTGTATGAATAAATAAATAAATCTTAAAAAAAAAAAACAAAAAAACCAGAGCCTTTTTCCTTCATAGTGAGGCACTCTAGAAGACTGAAGTATTTTTTACTTTAAGAACAGGCATTTGCAGAAACCTCACACCTTAATTGAAATTTGCAAATAAAAGAAATCATTAAAAATTTTCAGTCCAGATAGAACTGGGTCAGAGGACACGTGGAAGTTGACAGAGAGGAAGAATATTCCACCTGCTCTAGCCCAGAATTATTTTTCAGTGGGGCGCAGGCTGCAAAGCTAAGATGACACATAATTACTTGTAAGTAGAAGTGAAACTGGATTTTTAGGGAAGTTGATTGGCAGGAAATCTGAGCAGTATAAGAGCCTTTCCACCAGGTGCCCTGATTTGACATTTCATCCACGATTTCAGATCTCTGTCTTTTCTGTTCTGAGTGGTGTGGGTTGGGCAAGGTTAGAGCTCAGCTTCCCCTGAGACTCAAGGTCCACGTCAGCTTGTCTGCGCAGCCCTCTCTAGGTTTTCCAGGCCTGGCAGCAACAAATCCCAAATGATCCACCTGCCAGCATCCAAAAATGCCCCAGAAGGGGCACAACACTCCAGGACCGTGCAGAGAAGAGAGTTCATCGAGAAGATGACAGCAAGAGAGGGAAGAGGGCCTGGAGATGGAGGAAATATGTATATGGGTCACACAAGCGCTGGCTCGCGGGCCCTGTGGCAGAAGCCAAGAGAGCCTCATAATAGCCTTTGGTTCGTTGCCAGGGTAGCATCTCTGTGAGGCCAGCGAGGCCTGGCTACAATCTCTATGGGTATGGGGGTTTCCAGCCTTGCTATAGGAAGTCAGCAAGGTCACAGCCGAGTCGAGAGGGCTCCTCCAACGCTAAGCCCACAGGATTTTCCAGAAATCACACAAAACAAAGAGAAATAGCCATATTGCCTACATATGGTTGAGTCCAGAGTTGGGGGAATAAACGAAAATAAAGTAACAGCAAGCATTATTCTGTATATTTCAGCCAGAAACATCCATGGCCACATTGGGGAGGACCGTGGAGGGTCTACACACTAGGCAACATCCAAAATATTAATTGGTCTAGAGGCCCATGTAAGAGGAAATGCTAACACAAATATTGCTGGACAGTCTTAGGCTCCCACAGGCTCTTGGGGTCCCACCAGGGTTGGGCCCTTTGGGGAACCCCAAAAGTCTTGTTCCTGAGCTTGCTGTACATTCCAGCCAAGCTGTCTCTCTCCTGAAATTTGAAAGTCCAGCTCTGGGCATTTTTTTCTTTTCATTACCCAGGTTCCCAACACACCTCCAGTCTTAACCCAGGTGTGCTGGTCTGAGGCTCCCAAAGAATGTTGCACCTCCAAAAAGCATCTCTTCCCACCATATTCATCACAAATTCTTCTTCTATAACCATCTCTTCTCTTCCCTGGGTAAAACCAAATTGCTTACGACTATCCAATGGGAAATAAATTCCCATTTCTGGAGACATTATCATACATGGATCAGAACCAAGACTCTTATATGACAGAAAGAGATCCTCTCTCAATTTGGGGTTCCAACAGCTTAACTTTGTACTCTGCTTCAGCATTTGCAAACTCCTTTTCCACACAGCATCACATTTTGTCTAGCAATCACCAAGTGAGGCAAGCACAGGTGTCCCTTGGGATCCTCAGGGGACCTGCTCGAGACCTCCCTCCCATACCAAAATCCATGGATATTCATTCAAGCGTCTTATAGTCAACCCTCTGCATCCCCCAGCTCTGCATTCTCAGATTCAGCACACTGATATCGAGGATGGTTGAATGTAAAAAATTGGAACCTGAAAACTACCTGTGTACAAGTGGATTCCTGCAGCTCAAGCCCATGTTGTTCAAAAGTCAACTGCATTACTAACCCCATGCTATGAATGTGACAGTTCCAAGTTCTCAGAGCTGGAATTCAGACCTTGTCATTTAATTCTAGTAAAATCCTTTCCCAAGTAGGGCCCTCCCTAGTGGTGCCGTGGGTTAAAGCACAGCACTAATGAAGCCAAAGCCACTTCAGTATGAGTTTGATCCCTGCCTGCCCCGGAGGTGACCCACATGGCGTGGCAGACCTCTCCTGACCCGCCCGCTGCTCCCCTCAGCGGTGTACTTCATCGATCTGCTTGTTCTTCTTCCCACTCTGTCTCTGGTGAATCCTCAGCACCCCTGTACCTCTGGCCTGTACCCCAGTTCTGTATGCATAAAAATAAATAAATCTATAAAAAAAAAATCTTTCCCAAGTAAAATGACAGTTACTACCAGTTATTGAGACTTATTATGTGTCATGTCCTTGGCTATGTATCTCACACACTTAAATGTGATTATTCCTTATTAAAACCCTAAAAGACAAGGCAATGCTATCTATTCTAATACTTATTTTAGGGGTGTGAGAAACAGACTTGAGGAGGTTAAGCAATTGTGATAGGCCAAACTGTAGCTATTCTATGGTTACCTACCCTGTTGCAATTGCTACTTCACTGCAAATGGTCAACTGGCTTAGGAAGCAAATAAACACATCAGGCCCCACAGGGAAATGAGGAAGTACAGAATTGTGTCAGGATCTGCAAGGCACACATCTGAAGTTCAGCCCACAGCAGAGAACCCTAGGTGTCCAAACTAAATGTGGGTAGACAGGAAACACTGGCTTACTTTAAACCTAATTAAAAATGTTTAATGAAGTATTAGCCAAGGGCCCCGGTAGGAAACAGCACACTCCAAAGTATTTAACTGAGAATTTAATGGAAGGACTATTTACAGAAACATGGGCAGGATAAAAAGAAGCAACAAGGAGTGATGAGACACCCAGAAATAGCAAATGCCACAGCTGTCGCCACCTCCAGAACTGTGGGAGCAAAGGCAGGGCTTGTGTCGCTGACCAATTACAATGTGCCAGGGGAGTTTTGAGGATCCAGGAGCTGTGGGGTGCAGCCTCCATAGAGACTACCCTTTCACCCTGTCTCTGCAGGGCCCCTGTTGTGTTAAACAGCAGTGCCAGGAAGCCAGGGCAAGGAGCCTTGGTGAAGCTATCATAGGGATGTGTCCCCCATTATAATCAGGAGGGAGAAGGATGTGTTACAGGGTAGCCCAGAGTGGACTGGGCCGCCTGTCCGTGGGGCCTCACCCGCGAGCTCACAATTCAGTTACACTGCAGGTACACACAAAAGGGTCAATAACGGGTTTATTTACAAAAGGGGAAAGGAATAGGAAACAACCCAGGGAAAGAGAGCAGAGTACAAAGTAACTGGAATACCTTATGGCTAGGCTGACTAAACACACCAAGTCACGCTGTCCGGAGAGCTGCTTCCTAAACGAGAGAGCACGAGAGAGCGAGAGAGAGCAAGATGCAATCCCACCCCCAAATGTCCCAGAATTCCTGCTAGCTCCGCCCTTGGGTCCTCACAGTTCTCTCCCTGGTACTGCTGGGAGTTGTAGTTTCCAATCCCTGGAGTACGGTGTAGGGTCCAGAAAGCTGGAGTAGGGGGTGGAGTCCATAAGACTCTGCAGAGTTCCTTCAGGACATCATTCCCCTTAACAGATGGACCATGAGGGGAAGCACGAGAAGGGCCAGCACCTCCTACCCTCAGCCTTCCCCGCCTGTCCACCTCCGTGCATTGCCATTAGTACAAACCAGATGGCTGCAGAGCTCTGATTGCTTCTCAGAGTCCCTGTGCCCTGGACTGCGCCCTCCAAAAAAGTAACTGTGCTCAGTAGACCAAATAAATATTGCAGGGGGTGTCACTTTCTGTGCCACGTGTTTCTTTCCCAAGGACGCACAGGGACACATTCCAGCCTAGAGCACCTCTTCTTCCATCCCTCCTTTCTCAAGTGAGAGGGAGCAAGACCCCAGGGTTAGCTTAGTTAACCCTTAGCTTCTGTCACTTGTTTGATTTTGCTTTTTAATTTAAGAAAAACACGATAGGCCCTCCCTGATGGCGCAGCGGGTTAAAGCACAGCACTGAGAAGCTAAAGCCACTTCCGCATGAATTCGATTCCCACCTGCCCCTGGAGGTGACCACATGGCGCGGCAGACCTCTCCTGACCCGCCCACTGCTCCCCTCAGCAGTGTACTTTATTGATCTGCCTGTTCTGCTCCCCACTCTGTCTCTGGTGAAGCTGCTCACTGCCCCTGCACCTCTGGCCTGTACTCCAGTTCTGTATGCACAAATAAATAAATCTTTAAAAAAAAAAAAAAAAAAGAAAAGAAAAAAGAAAAACACGACAAATGGCAAATTAGTTTCTAAATTGGATTTTATGGTTTTTCCCTCATCCTGGGGCTGAAAGCCTCCTGGTATCTCTGTAGGCAGAGCGCTCCTGGCCTGGCAGGAGCTTCGTATGAGGAAGCAGGAAGGAAAAGGTGGGCATAGCAGGGGGGCTCGATCTGTAACTATGGAAAGAGGAGGGCAAGGGCTTTCTACAGATGAGCAGGGCAACTGGAGAGTAAATAAGTTTAAAAAGAAACAATCCCAAGGCTGGAAAACCAACGCCCCCATCAAAGGGCTGCTTGGAGCCAGATCTTCAGGCCTGCAGCCCTGGCATGGCCGTCCCAGCATTCCCTGCTCTTAGGAGACAAGCTCTGAAAGCTTTGGTACAACTGTTTCACAACTCTTAGGAAGGCAGGGGAGGGGAAAGGTTGGAAGAGTTTCAGTAGTGTATCCATTTTAGTAGTAAAAATGGATTTATTCAGATTGCTAAAAGGAAAACTTTCTTCCTCCTGTTGAATTTGTCATTGGACTTCATCTTCCAAAACCTGTTGTGGTTTAACAAGAACTACTCTCAAGTAGAGAAAGTCTATGCAAAATGGCAAGTCGGGACAGGGCCCAAATGATGGGCGAGGGAGTTACTAATACACTGGGGTGTGGTGAAAGATAGAAACTGGAATTGTAAGCAACCCTACCCATGTGCTAGCCTTGCTGTAGGGGATCCCAGGTTTCACCTCACTCACTGTTTTCACAATGGGACAGTAGTAGCAACCAGAGACACAGTGGAAATAGAGGCCAAAAGGTTGCCATAAAAATGTCCTAACCCAGTGGTAACGTAAGTCTGGGTGGCTCCACCTCACGTGTTGCTCTCTGCAGGGTATGTCCCTCCACCCTCTCACGCAGGCCCTAAACTAGGAAGTCATCTCAGAATCTCCCCTTTCCTCCATCAACCCATATCCAAATAGTCATCTGTCTGACTGAAAAGTCAAATAGAATATAATTGTTGTGCACTCATGATGTCCCAAGCATATCCAGGACTTAAAGAGACAAAAATGGGGCCCTCCCTGGTGGCGCAGTGGGTTAAAGCACAGCACTAAGAAGCTAAAAGCCACCTCAGCATGAGTTCAATCCCCACCCGGGAGGTGACCCACATGGCGCAGCAGACCTCTCCTGATTCGCCCGCTGCTCCCCTCATCAGTGTACTTCATCAATTGGCCTGTTCTGCTCCCCATTCTGTCTCTGGTGAATCCTCTCACCGCCCTTGCACTTCCGGTCTGTACCCCAGCTCTGTGTGCATAAATAAATAAATCTTCTTACCAGGTGAGAAATAGTAAGCACAAATAAAATAACATTAGATTGTGTGTTGGGCTGTTATTTTTCTTGTAAGGTAAAAGAAACTAGCTTATGCCTATGTTTACGATCATGGTTGAAAATGTCATCTTGAGGGGCCTCCCTAATGGCCTAGAGGTTAAGTCTCAGCACTATCACTGGTAGGACCTGTGTCTGATCCCAGCCAGAGAGCTCACCTACATGGTGCAGCAGACCTCTCATGACCTGCCTGCTGCTCCCCTCAGCAGTGTATTTCAGTAGATCTGCCTGTCTTGTCCCCCACTCTGTCTCTGTTGAATCTTCTCAAGCCACCCACTCCCCCACACGCCTCTGGCCTATACTCCATTTCTTCTACACAAACGTACACAAAATCTTTAAAAAAAAAAAAAAAAGTGGTGGTACAATGGGTAAGGATGCATCACTGCAAGTTGACTTCAGTGTGAGTTCAATCCCTGGCCCCGGAGGTGATCCATATGGCGCGGCACCCCTAATCTGGCTCTCCCGCTGCTCCCCTCAGGAGTGTACCTCCTCAATCTGCCTGTTCTGCTTCTCACTCTGTCTCTGGTGAATCCTCTCATCACCCATGCACCTCTGGCTTGTACCTTAATTATGTGTGCATAAATAAATAAAAATCTTTTTTTAAAAAAAGTCCAGATTCTTCCTGCCATCTTGTTTTGCTTTATCCCATCAGTAGAAGCAAGATGGCTGCTGCAGGTGCCACAGACATTACCAAGGCCAGAGAGAGAAAGAAAGAAAAAGACTTCTATTTCTGTAATTCACCAAAGACACATACCTTTCACTAGAACCCTCCAGAATTCCCGTTTGAATTCCTGTTTATAATTGTGTCAACTAATTCCAGAACCAAAAATAAGCCAAGGCAATGGAATTACCTTTATATCGAACAGGGTGGATTCTCTGCCTCGGGAGTTATGTGTAGGGGATGTTAGTAATCTGAGCAATATTGGGGTTTTATTAAGGGGGGAACTGGAGGACAAATTCTGGGTTCATAGCTAACAGTGTTGACAAAAATATTAAAATCATTAAAAAGTAAGTGGGGTTGGCCCTCCCTGGTGGCTCAGCGGGCTAAAGCACAGCACTGAGAAGCTAAAGCCATTTCTGCAAGAGTTCGATTCCCGCCTGCCCCTGGAGTTGACCACATGGCATGGCAGACCTCTCCTGACCCACCTGCTGCTCCCCTCAGCAGTGTACTTCGTCGATCTGCCTGCTCTGCTCCCTGCTCTGTCTCTGGTGAAGCCTCTCACCCTCCGCATCTCTGGCCTGTACCCCAGTTCTGTATGAATAAATAAATCTAAAAAAAAGTAAGTGGGGGTAGTGAGACAGAAGGAGCAGGAAAGTCAACACTGAGTTTTATCTGAACCTTATTGTCACTGCCTGGGCTTATACAGTAGTCCCCTAACTGGTCTCCAAGTCACTGGTCATCCCTCCTTCATTCCATAAACCCATTCAGCCCATTGCCCCCCACTGAACCTGCCTAAAATGAATCCTGCTCATGTCATTTTTGTGCTTAAAATGCTCTTGTATATCCATATTTCATATATTTTAGCATGATGTGATCATGGAACACTTAACTACGTGCAAGGCACTATCAATATTCTAAAGCACTTCTGGAGATCAGAAGCCCAAAGTCAGTTTCAAAGTCAAGATGTCTGCAGTGCTGCATTCCTACTGCAGGTTCTGCATCCCCTTGCCCCTTCCACCTTCTAGAGGCTTCCTCTAGTCCTCACCACACGCTCATGTCACTTGACCTACGTTTCCATCATATATCCTTCTCAACTTTCTGATTACCTGTCTCCTCTTATGAGGATCCTTGTGATTACATACAACTCACTCAGATAATCCAGGGTAATCTCCATATCTCCAATATCCTTAAGTTAATCACATCTGTAAAGTCCATTTTGCCAAGTAAAATGGTAAAATCCCAATATAGGAACATCAGGACAGGGATATCACTGGAGAGTCAATACTTTGTGTATTGATCCCCCCAAGGCCATATTGCAAGAAAGTAGCAGAATCAGTTTGGACATATATATGTTCACCACCTCTAGGGAGTATGCCTTCCTTCACAGGCCAGTTGTTTTGTTTGGCTTTCTTACAAGCCTCAGGCCTTCATCTGGCCAGTTGCCACTTAACTTTAGGACTCACAGTAACTTATTTTGGAAAACCTTCCATAACAGCATTCTTCCCCTACTCCTTTGGCCCTGTGCTCATCAACTGGACTGGTGGCACCTCCTCTGTGCACCCAGCTTCCAGAGCTCACTGAAATATCACTTATAGCTCTAAATGGAAACTCACTTCCCACTAAGGGCATGGAACTCCACAAAACTGGTTGTTTGTTTGACTGGTTGCTTGGTTGCTTGGTTGGTTGAATAAACAAATGGGCTGAAGGTAAAATATTTGAAAGGAATGAAATAATTATAAGAGATCATTCAACAAGGGAAGTCTTAAAATCTATTTGCAGTTATAAGTATACACTTATGATCCAGTGCACTTTTCCTGTCTTCGTCCAGTAATGGTCCAAACCAGAGTAGTGGTCCTCAGTACATGGGTGATGGACCAGGGCCCTCTTTATTCATCTTCATAGCTGGTCAGCATTGCTAGTCCATGAGAATCATGATCTAGATTATGGTTACCATGTCCCCAGATGTGGTAAGAGGTGAACTCTGGTGGACTCTCTGCTGGGACTTCAGAAACACTTTAGCCTGCCCACTCCCACCCCAAGAAGCACAACAAAGTAGGTGAGGGTCTTCCACATGTGAGCTGAGCACTCCTCGCAAGGGGCCTCACTCAACACAGGTGCCCACCTGTGGCACAAGCCTATCTAGAAGCCTAGGGGCCCCGGAACCAGCCACCAGTTCCATTTTCAACATGGACACCCAGTGTGTTTTATTTTTAAAAGAATGCAGGATCTGGGGACTTTGAAGCCTGGTCTAGAAGACAGACAGGTCACAGATAGAAACAAAGTGTAAGAGAGAGAAAGTGGGTGGAGATGTGTATCAAAACCAGGTATCAGAGAGTATGCCCGGCAGTGTGCCCACACTCAGGTCAAGCCTACTCTTTGTCTTCTCAATGACTTTCTTCTCAGAATTGGCATTGACTGTTCATTGAGTATTATCACCTTTCTGAGAAGAAAGGCATCTTAGATGTAAAAGGAGCTTTTTCTAAATTCTAGATCAAACCCAAAAGGGCATATATATTTTAACTATGTAATTTACCAATAAGTTGAATCAGTGAGTTGTTTCCCAAAAGCCCTGATTAGTGTTCTGAATTATGCTTTTATCAAATACAATAAATAAAAAAATGCTTCTGTGTTAGGAAAACTAACATGACAACTTAAGCTATAAAAACCAGGGCTCACCCCAGCAAACCTGAGTTCACTTCTGTTAGCTAATAGAGGGGAAAGGGTTTTAATTCTCATTTCCCCAAAAGAGATTATGCATGTAATACACGTCCACAGGCATGTACGGATGTGGCACAAGGGCACTCTCACTGCAGCCTGCTTCCCCAGCCGTGCCATGGCTCCTGAGACAACCCAGAAGTGTTGGCAATTTTCCAAGGTTAGGCTCTTCTGTCAAAATGAAGCTTGGCCTCCATAAAAGTTGTGCTATGATTTCACCTTCTATGTAGATCAAACGTGTTACAGATCTTAAACATATACGGCAGCATTTCAATTATTTCTCTACAAGCTAGAAAATTGAAAAAGAAAGGAAAAATTGTGCTATGGTTTACTTAAAATACAACAACTTAAAATATTAAAGGCCCTACCTTAGCCTCGTTCAGCCTCCCATTTTACAGGTGGGGAAGTTAAGGTGAGGGAGAGAGGCATGAGTTCTTCTGGGGGGGAGGGGGGTTGAGACCTGGCTGGAAGCATAGGTTTGAAGCTTCAAGAAAATCAAGAGAGAATGCAACCAGATATACATCAGTTAAGGGTAAGCAGAAGAGAAAACAGTAAAGCAGCTCAAAGAATGCTCAGAAAGGCAGAAGGAAACCAAGAGGATACAGAAGAAGGCAAAAGAGAGGAGGGCTGAGAAAATCTGACTCACTGTGCCAAGCAGAGCTGTTTCACTGACGATGGGCACAGAATCAGATCTCAAGGGCTCAATGAATAAGTGGGATGTAAGTAGGGACCCAGCTAGGGCATCCTTGAAGAGTTTAGCTGAAATAAAGAGAGAATGTTCTGAGTCTCAGGGTGGACAAAGGATTTCTTGACCGATGGAGAAAATCACTAAAGAGAGAAGACTAGAAAATACTAGAGACAGAGAGACTACACCATGGAGCCAGCAGAAGGAGATGAGAGGAGTTTTACCCTTGTTCATAGCCCAGGGGGTCAGCCAGCAAGGAAGGAGATAGCCGTCTGTGACTAGGAGGTCACTCTGCAGCCTCGGAAATTGAAATGCTTAGAGAAGACTGACGTCAATGGAGGTCCCCCAGTTTGTGTTTTGAAAGACTCAGTGGGGCGTGTCCCATGTCTCCCTAAGTTTCCATCTCTGGCCAAAGTGCTTCGTTCTGGAGATTTTCATTTCTCTAGGGAAGGAAAACACTTTATATATTATGGGAATTCTTTCTAAACCCAGTCTGTCAAAGAACATGTCTGATCCTAACAAATGAACACAGAGACATCTTTAATGGTCCCTAATTTGGCAGCTGACACTCACTTTTGGGAGAGCATTTACTCTCTTTGTAAAGTTGTTGAAAACATATACTCAATCATTTTTTAATAATTGATGCTGCTTTCATGGAGATAGTTAATGCTGGCCTTCCCTGTTACCCTGAAACTGAAATAGCACGTGTTCTTTATAGATTCAGAAGAAAGTAAAATCTCATGACTTTTGCAGAGGTCAGGGGGTGCTAAGTGAAGGCAGCACCTTTTCTTCTCAGAAGTAACAGTGGTCTACAGCCCATGCAGGCTGTGCTGACTGTTCAGACACCAAGTGACTCAGCCTATCCACTGCCAATAAGCATACTCATCAATTATGGGGTGCCAAGTGCTTCCCTAAATATTTTACACATTCCTCTTCCTACCAACCTGTGAGTTGGGTATTTATGTCTCTAACTGACAGAGAAACCAACATTCAAAATGATGAAGGAATTTATCAAGGGTCACAAATTAGTCAGATCCAGAGCCAAACCCATGAGCCAACTGTGCAGCATATTCTTGTGCTTATTTCTTCGTAGCAACAATAAGAGGATTAAGCAAACCTGGCCTTAGAGGAGACTGGCAGGAGAAGACCAAAAGGGGGGATCAATGGACTGTGGTGGAGGAATATTGGTGCTTTATAGTGGGTGTGGTATGGCAATATATATGGTTGTATCCCTCCTGTATCCCTCCAATACAGTATTGTAAGTCAGCTTCACCTCATTAAAAAAGTAATATAATTTAGAAAAAATATAAAGAACTCTAAACTTGAAAAGTCTTCATTCTGAAGATTAAATGTAAAGGTAATAACTAATAGTGCTGTGAAAAGTTAAGAGGATAAGCAAAGCCTAGTTATTAATGCCTTCACTTACCTACAGAAAGCCCCAGGGCCCCTGGGCTGGCTTTTGAGTGAGGGAGCATCTCGTTGCCTCTCTGGGTTAGCATAATCTCATTTCCTCATCTCCTCTGGGGAAAAGCAATCATGATTAACCCAGCCAGCTGGTGCCCAAGGGCCCTGGCTGGGCATGATGTCTGTGTTAGTCTCCAGCTCACCTCAGCTGTAGACTAAGGAGTTTGACCCAGAAGAGAAAGTATGCATACGTGCTTTCATTTACTTCCCAGTCCTCCATATAAGTGGCAGAGTCATTCCCAGAACTCTGTTCACCCCGATTGTCACTTGCTGACTCACCACTCAGGACTCAGCTCCAATATCTCTCCACAAAGTAGCCTCTTCCCGTTACTCTGTCTTATTATCTTCATCTCTGTTCTTCAAACTTTCTTATGAAAATGTGTGGTTTTGTGTGTTATTCATTTCCCATACTCACTCCTCTCAACCCCAAAATGAACACAGAGGTTTGTTGTATCTCCCATGCTTACACACCAGACACTTGGTATCTAAGCTCCAGAGGGAAAGATGAATGAGAGTTTAGAATGGCCCCCTCTAGTTGGGCTGTTCCTCTGTCCCCAATACAGAGTACATTCTCAGTCTTTGATGACATGGCCAATTGAGGTCTCTGGTGATATTGATTGTGAATGGTATTGCAGTCACCAGGCCCAGGCAGGATGAGGCGCCAGGATGCCTGGAGGCCAGGTGTGCTGCCTTCTGTGGTTTGCTGGCATGGTGAGAGCTGGCAGAAGAAAGTAGGAAGGCGTAAGAATCAAGCAGGGAAAGGTCGTGAAAGCCAGATACAGAGTGTGGGCAGCACCTTCTAGGAACTGGAAAGGGAGCTGCTGGAGGTCACAGTAATGAGAGCATGTTTGCTGTCTGTCACCAAGAGCGAATGTAAAGCAAAGCCCAGGAGTAGTGAGAAGTTTGATGAAGCAGAATCTTTAATGGTGGGTTCAGTCTCCTCTGCTCAGTCACTGCTTCTCTCTGAAAAGCCAGGGTTATCATACTCTTTCTAGAGTCTCAGGGGCAGAGTAAAGTGCTATGAAGCAGATATAGAGCACACA
>NW_004567138.1:152540-156174 GCF_000260355.1 Condylura cristata
GTAATTGTTTTTTCCTGAAAATGTGAATTTTCAGTAACGAGTCAAGTAAGCATTTAAATTGTATTATTTGAAAATTATTGCTACAGTGTCTGAAAGTCTAGGAAACTCATTAGTAAGGACAAAAGGACTCCCCATATTTGGAGAAAACCTGGACTTCCTAGGTGGTGGTCCCCATTATTACAATCAATCACTGTTACAATCAGTCACTTTTACAAAACAATCACTGGCAAAGGTTTTTTTGTTTGTTTGTTTTTTTAATTCTGATGCTGGATCCATGGTAGATCAATCTTACTCCAGGTCTGTGAATCCCCTTGAAAGACTGTTTTTGTTCTCTGATGCCTGGACCATCCCCAGGGAGTCTCTCCCACCCCCTCTGCAAAGGGCCTGGGCCTTCTTTAAGGTGGCCCAGGTTTGTGTACTGTGCAGCCAGGACTGAGAATCTCTGACCTAAACTTGCTCTCTCACTTCAATCAGTCCAGGCAAGTAAACCAACCTTAACCCTTGCCTCTCCCACATCCTCTACTGTTCCACTCCTTCAGCCAATGATTGGAGGATGTGAGAGGACTCTTTCCAACTTATAGGTGAATTAAAATTAGCACCACACTATCAGCTGTTTATTTCTGCACATTTAGTACTGTAGCAAGCTCTTTAGAGAGCTTGAGAGTGGCTTTAGAGAGGATTGAGAGTGGCTGTCAGAAGTATAGAGAAAGCAAGTTGGAAAACACCAATAAGTCAACAGAATTTCCTCACTTAAGTCCTTCTCTCTATTCTCAGAAATCCACAGAACTTTCTCATTTGGCTCATCTGCTACCCACCTGCAGTTAACCAAGCAGGCTGGGAGGTGACCTGGAAGTTGTCCTTCCAGGAATGGAGTGAAAAATCCAGGTGCAATAATTTGAGGAAGTGCCACCTGTGTAGTAAAATGAGTAAAAGTTCACTTTCAACAACATGGTTTTGACTTGTTATCAGTCTGTCCACTTATGCGTGGCGTTTTGTTTTTCAATAAATACAGCTGTCATGCCATACTTCCCAGGTTCCAGAACTGGTGACTGATCCGTGTACACGAATCTGCACAGAGGGCGGGCGGGTTGCAAGAATTTAAGCATCCTGGGGTCCAGGGAATGCTGTAGCTAAGTTTTGGGGAAGTCAAAAGTTATATGTGGATTTTCAACTGCACGTGAGGTGGGGACCCCTAATCCCTCACCATTCCAGGGTCAACTGTACTATGATACCTGAGACTGTAAGAGAGGGAAATAGTTCTCTGAGGCTAAAAAGCAAATTCTGGCCACGCCTGGATCCCAAGTTAGGCCTGTGAATCCAAAGTTCCTTTTTTTTTTTCTATCTATTAGGTAGATATAACGGACATAACCACTGTGGAACCAAGGATGTCTTGGAATTTAGAATTTGGGGAGTTTTTGAAAGGTAAATACATTAATATTTCTGCTGCAAAGCCTATTAGTATTTTCACCAAAAAGGTCAAGAAACTTTCCACTAGCCTTTTATCAATTCAGGCCAAATTAAGACATTTAAGATTTTGTGAATTACAGATAAGAGACCGTAAGATGAATGTCAAAGGAAGAATTGTAAGCAGTAATGAATAATTACTGGACAGTGACTATTTGTCAGACATTTTGCCAAGAACTGGACTTGCATAAAACTCACAATAACTTCATGAAATAAATGTTACTATTATCACCATTCTCAAAGTCAGAAAATTGAGGCATGGACAGATTAGGCAAGTTACTGAAAATCTTCTGGCTTTGTTCAATCAAATGAGTTCATTCATTTTTCTCAGTTTTAATTAAAATCTGGGCATCCCAGGTGGTGGAAGTGTTTAAGTCATGTCACTATGCAGCTATCTGCAGCCACTAAGCAAAACTTAGATCCCCACACAGGGAGGTGACCCATATGGCACACAGACCTCTCCTGCCTCACCTTCTGCTCCCTCAGCAGTGTATTTCAGTAGATCTGCCTGGTCTGCTAACCACTCTGTCTCTAGTGAATACTCTCACCCCCCTACCTCTAGCCTGTACCCCAGTTCTTGAATGCATAAATAAAGAAATCTTAAATTAAAATCTTACGGTTCTTTTCTATTTAATGGTGGAATATTTCCAGAATAAGCAATAAGCTTTGATTTTTAAGCTTTCTTGCTTTACATTTGCCTTCTCTTTTTATTGTCTTTATTAGCAGCAGCAATGCACACAAAACAACCTTGGGCTCTTCCCTTTGAGCACCATCTCAGAAGGTTCGAGACAAAACTCCTGGCTGATTCAAGCCATTCATTTGTTGTTGTTGGACAACCACAGTGCTGGCGCTAAACCAGCATTAGATCCACATCTGATAAAGCAGAACACAATGTGTGAACTTTTACCAAAGTGGCTTTATGAAATGAAAGTTGGGGAAGGTTTTTCCTTAGAAGTGAAATTTGGCCACTGTGTTTTATCTTGCACATTATTCAGCTTCCTCTGGAACTATAACCTTTGTCTTCCTTGAAGAATCCAATATGACACACAGGCATGCTTTCTGCACAGAAATATACATGTGACATATTTTCAGGATACATTTTAAGCACTCTTAAGGTTTTTAAAGCATCAATGTTCCAATAATTGTTAAAATAGAAGGTCTTGAACTGCACACTACCACTCAAAAATTCTGGAAGAACAATCTGCTTTTTGTAGTTACCCTTTCATTTTCTTTCCCTTTAGAGCTTAAACCATTGTGCAAAACATATAAGTAAACCCAGGTGCCATGAATTTATCTTCTAATTAACTGAATTTTATATGCCAGGAAACTAGAAAATTGTTGTTTTTCTATAAATGGTTCTTTCAAAGTGTGTTGCTATTTTATTATCATGGAGTGATAAAGATATTCAGATAAAATAATCCAATGGGAAGGAGGGGTTATCTATAGAAACTTAGTCTTTGGGGACCTTCAAAACACACATTTATTCTTTAAAAAAAGGGAAAAGGTATCCTTACACAAAAACACTGATTCAAAAAGATACCTGCACCCCCATGTTTATTGCTGCTTTATTTACAATTGTAAAGACATGGAAACAGCCCAAATGTCCAAAAGTGGATTACTGGATTAAAAAGTTGTCATACAGATGCACAATGGAACCAAAAAAAATGGAACTCGACAACCAAAAAAATAAAAAAATAAATAAACACATGCCTTTTACAGCAACATGGATGGAGCTGGAAAGGATCATGCTTGGTGAGGTAGGCCAGAAAGAAAAGGAAGGGTACCAGATGCTTTCACTCATAGTGGAAGTGTGACAGACCAGGCAAGAAAATAATAATGGTGATGAATAGTTATGCACAAGAGACATTTTGTGGGAGTGGAGCAGGGAATGGGATCAAAAACAATGGCGGGAAGGGAAGTGCACTGGACTATGGTGATGGCACACGGGTGATTTGGTGGTGGGAAGCCCATGGGGATTGCAACTGAGATGGAAAAATGCACAAAATGATGTAAAAATAAACTATTAAAAAAAGAAAGAAAAAGATACTTGTACCCCCATGTTTATTGCTGCTTTATTTACAATTAGAAAAACATGGAAGCAGCCCAAATGCCCAAAAGTAGATGACTGGATTAGAAAGATGTGGTACATATATACAATGGAATATTACTC
>NW_004567138.1:156525-166747 GCF_000260355.1 Condylura cristata
ATGCTGACTTGGTTTGCCCATAACAAACACTATCAGCTACCTTCTTTTTCATAAGATACCACTTGGCCCTTAATAAAGTCTGAACTTCCCTAATTCTTGCACCTGAAAATGCCTCTCTTTGATGTCTCACAGTTACCACTCCATGGTAAAAAATTGGCCAAATTTTGAAAATATTGAGTATTAGTAGTTCCTCAACAAACACCTGTTGGATGGAATAGTGGATTCCTACTAACGTCACACCACAAGCCAGGCAACCAATAAACCTTCAACTAATTGTATGACCTTGAGGAAATTACAGCACTTAATTTCAGGTACCATCCTCCCCTCTCCCTACTCCCTGTCAGGGTATAATGGGAGACATGTATAGTTTCTGTTCTTTCAGACTTTATAAATTGAGAGGTACCCCTCTTAGTGTACATCAGAATCAAGGTTGTTGGGCCACTCCCAGAGTTTTTAATTCAGTAGATCTGGGGTAGGATCTGAAAAATTGCATCTAACAAGTTCTCAGGTATTTGTGCTGCTGCTAGTAGAGGAAACTTACTTGAGAACCACTGCCCTAAAAAGGATACAATCACGGGCCCTCCCTGGTGGCGCAGCGGGTTAAAGCACAGCACTGAGAAGCTAAAGCCACTTCCTCATGAGTTCGATTCCGGCCTGCCGGGGAGGAGCTCCACATGACCAGGCAGACCTCTCCTGACCCACCCGCTGCTCCACTCAGCAGTGTACTTCGTCAACCTGCCTGTTCTGCTCCCCACTCTGTCCCTGGTGAATGGTCTCACCCTCCACATCTCTGGCCTGTACCCCAGTTTTATATGAATAAATAAATAAATAAAAAGAATACAATCACAATATAGTAAGTGCCACTATTATAAGCAATCTATGAGGAGAAAGTCTCCCTAAAAACAGTATATACAAATGGCAACAAGCTCATGAAATGATGCTTTATCTCACTATTAGAGAAACACAAATTAACAACTACAATGAAACAACTCTTCACACCCATCAGAATAGCTATTGTCATAAAAAAAATTCCAAATTCCACTTTGAGGGGGAGCTTTATCAGATATGAAAACATACAAGCCTTAGTAATAAAAAAGAGTACATAAAATAATAAATGAATCCTTGGAACAGAATCAAAGTCCAGTAATAGATTCAACCTACAGATAAATTTTATATATGATAATGGTAACATCTCCAAACAGTGAAGATGAATTTTTTAATAAAATATGTTTAATAAAATATGTGTAACTGGGGAGTTATTTTCAATAAATTGAATTGAATCCATACTCCATACTAAATATCAGATAGGCCCAAAATGAATGAAATATTTCAAGGTAGGTAATTATGCCTCATAATATATAAATATCTATTAGGAAAAAATAGGCCAAGTTCCTTTTTAGTTAAGGACTAGAGAAGCTTTCTAGTTGTGATTCAAAATTCAGAGAAGATGGACATATAACAATGTCATATTGTAAGAACAGCAAAAGCAAAATAAAGGAGAGACTTGGACAATATTTGTAAATTATATCACAAAGAGCTAATCTCCTGTGTGGGGGTGTTTCTAGAAATCCAAATAAAACAAAATCCAAGGACAAAGGAGATAGAGAGCTCATGGAAGAAAGAACTAAAAATTGCTTGTAAAAATATGAAAATATGAGCATTTTCACTTATAAGAAGAAGAATATAAGTATAAACTGTACCAAAAACGACTTAGGAAAAATAGACACTGTCCAATTTTGTTGGTTAAAAACCACACAATTGGACCCTCCCTGGTGGCGCAGTGGGTTAAAGCACAGCACTAAGAAGCTAAGACCACTTCTGCATGAGTTCAATCCCCGCCTGCCCTGGAGATGACCACATGGTGTGGCAGACCTCTCCTGACCCGCCTGCTGCTCCCCTCATCAGTGTATTTCATCGATCTACTGTTCTGCTCCCCACTCTGTCTCTGGTGAATCCTCTCACTGCCCCTGCACCTCTGACCTGTACCCCAGTTCTGTATGCATAAATATTTTTATTTATTTATTAAAAATGTGCTCTTTGGAAGGAATAATTCATTAATACTCAACTTCTATAATGATATTAAATAGGCTTGAGTGGATTGTAGGGCCTTTTTGCTTGTTTTTCTATATCCTGTATTATTACTTAATTCTCTGAATAAGTTAAGAATGTTTTCAGCTACAAGTGATAAAATACTTAAAGAAAAAGCAGTTTCTTTCTCATTTAACAAGAAACATGGTAATAGGTAGATGCTGAACATTGAGTTAGGCTGTATCTTTATAATTTTTTTGGCCTTTTCCTCCAGACCATAACATTATTGCCTTGATTCCAAATATCACCTTCACAATGAAGGGGAAAAAAGGACCAAGTAGTTAATGGCAGCCATTTTTTGATGCTTTAATCAGCAAAGCAAAACTTTTCCCAAAAGCCCCCAAAAGCCCTCCCTAACCAAGTTACTTGGGGCCCCTGAGAACAGGATTCTCATAACTGGCTTGGACTCATCATCTAGGACTGGGCCCTTGCCCAGAGTTCTATTAAAAGAAAGAAATGGATAAAAGAAGGGTCGGTGTAGCTTCTGTATGTTGGTAGTTTACCTCTTAAATCACTGGTTTTCCACTCTTATATGAGAGTGAGGTGCCCATAAACACTGCTGGGAAGTAGATGTACACTGTGCGCATCTTACTATAGGCAGATCTCATGTCAGAATGAACAGAGAGTCTGCCCTTCCTTGACAGAACCCGAGTATCAGCACAAAGGAGGGGTTTCTATGGTCCCACTGAGTTCCTTCACAAGAGACACCTCTTATAGAAGTTTGTCATGGAACTGTGGTGGCCAGGGTTTGGGGAGAGAGACATGCCTAAGGAAAGGGGCTGAGGGAAGGGGTTGAGGGCCAGACTATTCCATTCCCAGGCTGGGTATTAACCCAACAATCCACCCCCTGTTAATACCCCCAAACCTCAAGATCATTGTTCCCATTCCTGATATCTTTAAGGCAGTGGTTTTCAACTGTCTCCAGGTAGAGACTCCAGACTTAGCAAATAAATATATAAGGCACCCAGTTAAATGTGAATTTCATATAAACAACACATAATTTGCTAGTATAAGTATGTTCTAAAATTGCATTATGTATCTGAAACTCATATTAACTACATGGCAAGGTCTCGGGATATTTTTTAATCACAACTCCAGATATGGATGGAGACCAGCGATACTGTTAAACATCTTATAATGACCAAGACAACCTCCCACCACAAAGAATTAGCTGATCTAAAATGCTGATAGTGCCAAGGCTGAGGTGGCTCATTCTAAGGCTAGCATTTCCCTTTTAGCTTCTCCAGACTCCTGCTTGGCATTTTGTGCCCAGGGTGAGGCACATTCATTTATTTTTAAAATCTCAGCATGATCTATTTTTCATGGTCACAGCAGAGACTCAAACATTCTTTCTTAGTTTTCTTCTATAACCAATAAGCAGGCCAAGGAACCGCTGACCAACATAAGGCAGCATTGATAGTGAACTCAGGAACATGAGGCTAGTCTGCAAATGCCCCCTGAGTCTTTTCCTGTGAAGCCCAAATTCAGAGTCAGCTTCACAAAGCAGCCCTGGTAAGCTGGGCTGCGGGTGGAAGGAGCCCTGCCCTTCACATTCAGGGGGTTCCACCTTCCTGCCTGGGGGAGGGCTCTTCAGCCACACACAGCTGCACTGTTCATGAAGAGACCCTTTCTTCACTAGCCCAGGAGTGGGAGGGGAGCAGGCAGGAGAAGGTGGGGTGGTGGGACATGGCTGTTAATCAAACCACTCTTAAAAGAACAGGAGAGGAAGGAAGCAAAGGGGTGGGGAAGGTTCGGAATGTTTTCTGGTTATGAGATGTGTATAATTCATGGGAGGTTATTTGAGGATATTTATCCCAAGCTCTATTCACAGTTGTCCTTGAAATGAATGCCAGGACATTAGAATTCAGGAGTAATCGCTCCTTTTCTGCAGCCACCGGCCCCCATTTTCTTCCCTCTCTTCCAGGAGGCCCAAAGTATCACATATGTCTGTCTGTGTATGTACAAGCTGACCAATCTACACATCAATGTAGGACACCTGATGTCCTTTTGTAAACAATGGTGGGTAGGGTTTCCCTTTTATTTCTTTTAATGAGGAATATGAAAACTTAGAAAACAAAAAGCAAAACTACTGCTGACTCAAAGATAGAGGCTAGGATTGCTTTTTTTTTTAGAATTTAAAAATAAAAATCCATTTAGGCTTTCATTAAGTCAAGCAAGATGAGTCAGGCTTTTAGTTATATAAAGCTTGGTTTTTTTATGAAAAATCTGTCTTTGCAGTTCTCTGCTTAGTGGAGAAAAGAATGCTCACATCCCAAGAAGCAGGACTGCGCAGACAGCTTTATGATCACCAAGACACCCCTGCAGACTCAGCTGTGCCCTCGCATGACCTAGAAAAGAAAACCGGTGGGTGACAAGTGGAGAAGGGTGGATGTGGAGGTAGCAACCCTGTCCCTTCTCTCATCATCCATCTTTTGTCCAGAAAAGTTGCTGAATTTACTGACAAATATTTGTAATTTCTACTTGAATTTCAGTCTATCATCTCCTCTTTGGAAAGTATTTTAAACTAATCCAAGTTATTATTATTATTAAATCTGATCTTATCATCCACTATAAAAGTGGTAGAGATAGTCACATGGTAAAAATGCAGAAAATATCAAAAGTAAAAAGTGGAGAAAATACAGTTGAACCACACTTGAACCCATGGTTAATACTCAATGGAGACAACCCCTGCCTTCCACCTATTTCTTCTCAGGGTCTTTCTTTAGCTTAGTTTTTTCTAAACATAGGATCTCTAAGCTTGTAATTAACTCTGTATGTATGAATACTAATATATATGAACCCTATTTAATAAATGATATCAGGACATTAGAGTGTGCCCACAGTGGGGACCCAGCATGCCTTGCGCCTCCCTTGGGAAGGTAGACTATGCCCTCTGCTGTGTCCCCCACCCGGAGGGAGGTTTTTCTGGTGTTATAAAGGGGGTTGTTAACCTCAACTTCAGTATGTGCATTGATTATTCCCATGAGCATATTCCCCAACTTGCCCTTTCTATTGTTGTTTCCAAAAAAAACCCATTTTTGTGGTTGGAAGAACTGAGTGTGTTTGAAGCCAGCAAGTGCAAGGTTACATCTTGCTTTAAAGAAATAAGGACCGTCATTGATTGAGCTCGTACTTGCCAGATGCTTTGCTAAGCACTTTCTATGCATAATTCCACTTAATAAGCTAAGCAATCTAATGGAGAAGACATGACTATTGTCACTCTGCATTTTACAGATGAGAAACGGAGTCACCCACTAGCTTTCTTCCTTCTGCCATTTAACATTAAGCATGACCCTTTCTGTGTTGTAACTCCATGTAAACCTCGTTCTAATTGTTGGTCAATATCCAGGACATTATAGCACAGCTTACAGGCATCCACCTATTGCTGGAAATTTGGGTTACTTCCAATCGCTCATTATTGTGGGTACTGTTGAACGTCTTTCATTTGTCATCATGGGTAATACATGAACATCTTTGAGTAAAACTATTGTGAATTTCCGATATTTTTTAGGCTAGATGTCCAAAAGTGAAAAGAGGCTAAAAGTGATTTTAAGGAGTTTCACATGTACAGGTCACATTGATCTACAAATATGTCCCTTTCTGTGTATAAGGAATGGAAAATATTTTGGGAAAAAATTTTTAGTCGATTTGTTTGGAAAGTAATTTATAGTACATTGCTTGAATAATTTATAGTGCATTACTTTAGAAGTAAGCAGGTTAATTTTTTCATTTCATTTGTTGGTCAGACAAAATTCTCTGTTGGGACTTGAATGTTTTCCTAGTGAATTGCAATGAATAATTAGATAACAAATATTTTGTCTATGTCATCGTCTCTGTATTGTCCTTAAGTTGCTATTTCCCTTTAATGTTTGATTTTTTTTCACACCCCTTGAAAATGTTTACTTAAAGCTCTTGGTGTTTTTCATTGTGACGTCTCTCATCCCAAGTTCAGACACTCCTCTTCGCTCAGTAACCTGTTTTTTGACACTTCTGAGAGGCTTCTCATTGATATTTATACAAATTAAAGTTCAAAATAACACAGAGAGAAAAATAGGCTTTCTTGCAATGTATTGCTGTAAGACACAGATCTCAAACTACCTAGCTGTAAGACACAGATCTCAAATTACCTAGAACTGATGGTGTAAGCCAGCCTGAGACATACTTCTGGCTCCTCCATTCCTCTGGCAAGTCATCCAAGTATTTAACAGTTCTCACTATATGATGTTGAAAATTCTCCATTGCAGCTAATTTGAGACTCTCCCTCTGCCATCCAGTCCTTTTGCCTTTGTTCCATTCCCAGCAGAGACAGAACAGCTAGGCATTGTTCTTGGGCATTTATTCCTTATGGGGAACACTTGCCCAGTGTGGGGTGTATGCTCAATAAATATTTGTTGATTAAGGATGATATTTAAAATGTCTAATTAGAACTATTCTCAGGCTTCCTTTTTCCTAGTTAAATGAACTAAATAACAACTTGTATTTAACATCTTGGGTGATCTGTTTATCTCTGACTCATTCTGAGGAGATCCCTGACTCCTTGATGCAGAGTCTCCAGGCTAAGAGAGTCAAGTATGTTTTGTCCAGTCACCCCTGTTGTCCAGTCACCCCTGGCCAGAATTCTCCCAGGGGTGGGCTGAGAGTCACCAACGTCCAGATCGGCCCACCAAGATGTGGGATGGGTGACAGTTGTGCATCTTTTTCTCTCTGGAAAATATACAGGCTGAAGAAACCGGATTGCCTGGACTCAAAACTGAGCTCTCAGGCCCAGAAGAGCCAGGCACAGGCAGTAACTAATTGTGGCTCGCACGTTGACTTTGGATTGAAGATTAACCAGGGCCGACGAAATCAAGCTGCCGGTAACAGTGAAAATATTTATCGTTGTCACAAGACAATCAATGAATAATCTTATATGTAAATCTCAGAAAGATGAACATATTTTCTTCCTGCTATCCCCAAAATACCCTCAGAAAAAAAACAGACTAATATTGACGGTGTTATAAGCTAGGTCACCTTAGATGTGAACAACCTGAGGTATCATTACTTTGGAATAGAGGAGCTGAACCTGGAAAAAGAATGAGTTTTGACTGATACCTGTTGTTTTACTTCAGAACTGTTTGTGATTTGGCTTTTAAATAAACAGAAGCTTCTCTTCTAATGTTTCACAACCTTGGTCATCATTAGTAAAACTGAATTGAGAAGGAAGAATACTGTTACAGGGCAGGGACAGGGCACACCAAACCCTCAAACCTGCCTGCTCTAAATAGGTTCTGCCATTCACCGCATCAAGACAAGACGTAGAGCTTTAATGGAAAGGAACTTTAATACAATGAGTGTGCAATACGGAAAGACAAAGAATATAGTTTCTAAATCGAACACCCAAAGTTACCCGTCCCCTCGTGGGTAAAAGTCCACCCAAAAGTTCAGTCAAGGCCTGAGAAGCCTGCCACAAGCCTAAAGCATCTTTTGGCCAGAACCCATAGGAAAGGGTCAGACATGGCCAGACAAGTCTGGGAGGAAAAGAACAAAATCAAGATCAAGATAAACTCTGCCATAGTGAAACTCCCTCTGGGTCTCTCACCCACATCTGTTTCAATCAGCCCAGGAATAAGAAGCAAACGCAGTTTCTTCGCATGTCTCTCTGCTCCGTGTGGCTTTCTCAGGTCTCCTTCTTGCTCTCCATCCTGCTTCCTTCTTCTCCAAAATCCTTCTCTTCTCCTTCTGGGTGGGGCAGAGAACCTGGGAGCTCCTCTTTACCTGGGTCCATCCTGTTACAATATGATACTTTCTCATCTCATAGGTGAAAGCCATTCCCAACATAAGCCAAAGGGAGATCAGCACCTCCACCCTGGGTCAGGGTGGAACGTTTCCATTTAAAAAACTTTCAAAAGAATAATTGGGGAAAAGAAATGTGTTATTTTCTACCTAAAAGATAGCTGCTAGAAAACATGTACTCAGAAATTTATAAACTTTTAAAAGCCTTAAAATGAGATATATTTGTAAATGTACTAAAGATTCTTGTCAAAATATACCTTTTTTTTTTAAGTTACGGACTCTGAAACCAGGTCAAAAATAACACTAGTACTGACTTTTAAAAAAAAGCATGCAGTTATTTCACCAATGAAATGGGTTTATTTAGAAAGTGCAGTCTCCTGGGAAGAGCCACTTTATACCCACTTCACACAAAACAAAATCCTACCCCAACTAAAGTAGATTTAAGAGGGGCTATTGTAAACAAAGTGTTCACTGGGTGAAACCTGAGGTGATATGGTCCGTGGAGTGCTCTCATTGGCTGAGCTGTTGCTGGACATAAAAGAATCTTCTTCCTTCCTCCCACCAGGGAAGTAGCATCATATCCTAGTCAGATATGGGTTTTGGGTCCTGAGCCCCAAAGCAAGTGAGAGATAATTAGGCAGCTTCAGGGCTGCACAGGCAGGGGCTTCCAGAGAGCTAACGGAGGCTTCTGAGGTAAAGGCAGAGAAGTTTGAGGCTAATAGGGACAGTAAATTTTACTTTGGACAGGGTCGGTAAAAAGAGAAACTCTAAGATAAGAGCTAGGAAAATGGGCACCTCTGCTTGGAGAAGCACAGCCCCTGGGGAAGAGAGCCAGTCACAAAGCGCCTAATGAGTTTCAAATAGAGGGGGAAAAGGTGTAAGTGTTACAGGGCAGGGAGAGGGGCACCTCTGAAGCCCCAAACCTGCCTGCTCTAAGTGGGTTCTGCCATCCGCTGCTTTGAGACAAAACATATAAAAGTTTAATGAAAAGGAGCCCTCCCTGGTGGCACAGCGGGTTAAAGCACAGCACAAAGAAGCTTAAGCCACTTCCGCATGAGTTCGGTCCCCGCCTGCCCCGGAGGAGATCCACATGGCACGGCAGACCTCTCCTGACCCGCCCACTGCTCCCCTCAGCAGTGTACTTTGTCAATCTGCCTGTCCTGCTCCCCACTCTGTCTCTGGTGAATCCTCTCACCCTCCGCATCTCTGGCCTGTACCCCAGTTCTGTACGAATAAATAAATAAATCTTTAAAAAAAAAAGTTTAATGAAAAGGGACTTTAACACAGTGAGTATACAATACAGAAGATAAAGAATGTAATGTCTAAATCAAACACCTGAAGTTACCCATCCCCTCGTGGGCAAAAGTCAACCCAAAAGGGACTGGCCCAAAGCAAGGCCTGAAAGCTGCCACAAGACTAAAGCACCTTCTGGCCGGGACCATGGAAAAGGGTCAGAAATGGCCAGACACATCTGGGAGGAAAAGAGCAAAATCAAAAACAATATAAACACTGCCATAGTCACCTCCCTACAGGTATCTCACCCACATCTGCCTTAACCAGTCCAGGGTGAAGACACAATCACAGTTTCTTCATCACATGCTTGCTGCTCCATTTGGCTTCCTCAGGTCTCCTTCTGGCTCTCCATCCTGCTTCCTTCTTTCTCTATTCCTTCTATTCTCTCCTTTTTTCTCTGCTCAGCTCCACCCTCCTTCTGGGTGGGGCAGGGAACCTGGAACTTCCCCTTTTCCTGGGGACCACCCTGTTATATAAGTACCCCTAGACAGGGAGTCCTAGCTTTCTTCCTTTAAATAAACCTTTTCTTTACTTTCTTAAAATACATTTTTCTCTGCTTATCTAAAATGTCTGCAAATTCCTATTTACAGCTTCATGGGACAAAAACCAGTGGTGGTTCAAGGGCAAAATTTAACAGCACATACTGGTGTCAGTCCAGTTTGCCATTTGTGCCAGCATCAGACCCCATTTCTATATATTAATTTGCATAGCTGCTATTACTATCACCAGCAGCTCACTATGTGCCAAGCAACATAAGTGCTTTACGTATGTTAATTTTGTTGAGAGTGAATATATATGGGCAGTAATGTAACAGGAGGGACCCCAGGAAAAGGGGAAGTTCCAGGTTCCCTGCCCCACCCAGAAGGAGGGTGGAGCTCAGGAGAGAAAAAGAAAAAAAGAGAAGGAATCTGGAGAAGAAGGAAGAAGATGGAGAGCCAGAAGGAGACCTGAGGAAGCCACATGGAGCAGCAAGCATGTGATGAAGAAACCATTGAAGAACATAATCAGCACCATGTTCTTAGAACCGCCATTTCAGGGGAAACTTTTACTCCCCCCCCCCCCCCCCCCC
>NW_004567138.1:166947-170799 GCF_000260355.1 Condylura cristata
AAAAGGGATTATATAATCTGCTCTTCCCTTTGTTCTGGGCCCCTTCCAACTACCCAGGTGCTGATGATAGGCGGTTGGGCACAAACCTGAGCTTGCATAAAGTTTCCTCTTGTGTTTACAGCAGTGTGGCTGGCTTTTTTTGGGGTAGTGTGTCCCATTCTGGCATAACAACCATATTTGTTTCTTGGCCCTGGGCTGATTGAAAGAGATGTGGGTGAGAGACCCGTGGGGAGGTTGACTATGGCAGAGTTTATATTGATTTTGATTTTGCTCTTTTCCTCCCAGACTTGTCTGGCCATGTCTGACCCTTTTCTATGAGTCCTGGCCAGAAGGTGCTTTAGTCTTGTGGCAGCTTTCTGGCCTTGCTTTGGACCAATCCCTCTGGGTTGACTTTTGCCCAGGAAGAGATGGGCAACTTCAGGTGTTTGATTTAGAAAATACATTCTTTGTCTTCTGTATTGTATAGGCACTATATTAAAGTCTTATCTGTTTTGTAACAGTAACACAACAGCTTCCTGTGTGACTATATATGGGCAAGAGCACAGTGACCGGGACTGGGCCTTGCATCCAGGTGTACAGTGCCACGTCAGCTTTAAAAAACTGAACCTAAAACCTAAGAGACCCTTTCCGCTACAGCACTCACAGGAGCTGCAGACCCCACCCTCGGGAGCTCAGTCTCAGCTGCTGCCAGGGAGCAATAAACTCTGCCTTTTCAGACTTTCTGTCTCCTGACTTTCTTCCTTGCAACCAGACACAGAAATCGGGACAAAACAATTTCATTTAGTCAGGACAGATTTCCCCATTTTTGCAGATTATGAAACTAAAACTCAGAGAAATTAAATAACTTAGCCAAGATCACATAACCAGTAAGCAATGGGTCTGATGTCGTTTTTTAGAGTTCAGGGTCCTTGGGTTCACTCTGGGGAAGGTTTCAACAGAGCTCCCATTTCAGCGGCACACAGAAAGATTCTCCACGAGACAGAGACTCAGTTACATTTAAAGAATAAGTTTATTAGAAAGAGAAGAGGAAAAGACACTTGCATAGGCACAAGTGGGCAGGAAGAGCTGCCCATTTTGGGGGGCAGCATTTGGTTTCAGTATCTCCTTTAGGTAGGGAGGGGCCCATCCTTGCTAGCAGTCAGTTGGTGATTTAAATATCTATGCAGAACTTAAGAAGGCCAGAGATTCCCTAGTGAGCTTCATCTCCATGTCCTTATCTTTTGCCTTTTTGGGTCTGATCTTCAGACACAGTCCCCTACAGTCTTATCTGCTGGGACCTACCACAGACATCAGGGCATCCAGGCTTTGGCCTGAGGACCTTGATTTTATGGCTGGGTCAAGGATCTTCACTTTTTATGGCTGTGTTAATTGCTACACTAGTCCCTTCTACCCATCCCCCTTGTGTGAATCAATCTTGTGATGCCTCCCCTTGCATTCTTTCCTCCATCATTTTCCCCCCTGACCATATTCAGCTCAAAATCTTTTGGGGAGCTGAAGAGAGAAGGTCCATTTTCTGTAGCTGCTTCCTGCTGGGGTGGGATGTGGAGCTGGCCCTGCCTGTGAGGGCCTGGGATAAGGTCTCCCTAACTGTAGTCCTTGAGCTTTTTATTGTTTCTGGTTTTGGAAGGAGGCATACACTGAGTCCAAGGGATGGGGTGTCTGGGCTGTCTGGTCATGTAGGAGTAGTTGATTGGTGGCTCCTAAGCAAGAAAAAATGAATTTGATAATGAGTTTAAGGCTGCAAGGACCAAACATAAGGACTGGGATTATAATAACTATGGGTCCCAGAAAGGCTAATACCCATGTCCATCCCATTGAAGAGTTTATTTCAGGGGATGGAATTTTTCCCTAGTCTGTTAGCATGATCTTAAGAGTTTTTTTTTTTTTACATCAGCCATTATTCGTCCACCCTGATTAACATAGTAGTAACAGGTCCATGAGTCATTTTCCTACCTATTGAATTCCAAACATTAAAGTCTTAATCCCTACTCAGCTGTTTGTTGCCTCATTGAACCACTAGTGTGGCCTTAATTAAATTACTTAAAAACTGTGATCCTTAGCTTCCTTATGTAGAAAATGAGTTTCTGTAGTTCATCCATTGTTCCTATCTGCCCGGCCTCTATTTTCCCTTTGATTTCTCATAGAATCTTGATTTTTCTTTCTCTTGGTTTATGCCCCTCAGATGGAGCCAACTTACCTCAGCACTCTATGGGGAGACATGTAACCTGATGTCGTCTTGTGAGTTTGGGGTCCTTGGGTTCACTCTGGGAAAGGTTTCACCAGAGCTCCCCTTTCAGCGGCACATGGAGAGATTCTTCATGAGACAGAGACTCAGTTATATTTAAAGAGGAAGTTTATTAGAAAGAGATGGGAGAGGGACAGACAGTTGGTTAGGTGCAAGTGGGCAGGAAGAGCTGCCCCGAAAGGGACAGGTTTGCAGGGAGAGAGACCTGCATGGTTGCAGGCAGGCAGGCGGCTGCTGCCCTGCAGAGGGACAGTGGGTGAAAAGAAGCACCTGCCTAGGCACAGGTGGGCAGAGGACTGCTGCCCCATTGCTGGTGCAGAGACTGCCTTGATATAGACAACTTCTCTCTGGGAGGGCTCACTCCTGGTGAGCCCAGGTTTGTTGACTTTAAATAGAATCTGAGAGGATGGAGATTCCCTAGAGAGCTTCAACTCCATATCCATGTCCTTGTCTTCACCTGGGTGTCAGGCATCTTGGCTTTGGTGCCTGAGGATCTTGATTTTATGGCTGTGTCAGTTGCTGCATTTGCCCCTTCTACCTTTGTGTGGCTCAGTCTTGTGATGCCTCTCCTGCATTCTTTCCTCCATCATTACCCAAGTCTGGCTAATTATCTTCTTCTAGCCTCCTGGCCCCCAGTGACCACTTTTATGTTGTCCAGGTGACATGAACTAAAGCAAAATGGTTTGACATATATTTTCTAGGGCCACTAGGAAGGAGACATGATTTTCCCACTGGTATAAACCTAAAATAGCTGACTGCCACCTTTACTCTACCTAGAGAAAGCCTCTGAAAGGGTAAAACCAAAGGGAAGGAAAAAGAAATTAAGTCTCAGGACTTTAGCATTTCTGAAGGATTTTATGCCATATTTTTCAATAGAATGTTATGAAAATTTTCTTTTCTTTAAACAAGTTGAAATAGAACTCTGAAAGAGGAAGTTCTGATTAAACTAAATATGTAAAATGTTTGTTGTGGTGTTTGGCACATATTAAGCCTTTAATAAATATCAGTTAATGTTGTTAAGTTAATGCTCTTCCCTAAGGTGGATACAAAATAAAATTTAAAAAGCGACCTGTTTTGTTTACCTTAGTTGACATAGGTTGACCTTCCTCATCCGCCTCCCTGTCCCCAATTCAATATTTTGTCAGAGATAAAGGAACTATGTGGTTTAATTAAATGTTGCATGTCACCATGTTGGACAATAAATGTAGATCCCCTCCCCACGCAAAATAGAAAATCTTCAGAGAGTGCTGCTAACACTCTATAATATCTGTTTTACAGGCGAGGCTCCCTCAAGGTGTCCAGAACAGGCCTTCCCAACATATCACTTTGGCATGTAGCTGATTTTAAAATAACATCAGTTTAGCACCCTGTAAATTCAGAAAAATTCTACATCTCCCCTAACCACCTAAAGGATGAAAACTAAGGCTATTATTCAGATGCTGTGTTAGCTCCAGAAATAAATCTTCCATTGGAGGAAACTACAAGGCAGGACAAAGCACCTGGCCCTTGTCACATGAGTCCCTTCCCCATGTCACTGGAGTCCCCCTCCTTTCTCCTTGATACTCAGGCCCTAGTTCCATTCCTTAACTCAGGGTGAAAGCCCTCAT
>NW_004567138.1:171299-181463 GCF_000260355.1 Condylura cristata
TTCTGTATGAATAAATAAATAAATCTTTAAAAAAAAAAAGTCTGGAAAGGATCTATTCAACCCCCCAGTTTAACTAAGCAGGATATGTGTCCATAAACTTGGTGTCCAGACTCCACTTTAGTGTTCCAACCCTCAAGCCATGATTTTTGTGGCCTAGACACTGAAATATGACAGAAATCCAAATGCAGTCTGTTAACATCAGGATTTCTTGGTGGTCAGTTTTTAAAGTGACATTTCAATAGTTTAGCCAGTGGGCTTTGTTATTCCACTCTCAATGGGCTCAGTTCCCACCTGCTCTGGATCAGATAACATACACAATCCCTCCTTAGAATATTGCTTTATGCTGCTTCAGAAATGAACAGCTAAAAGTGAAGAGCTTAGACAATTAGTTGGTGTCAAGAGGACAAAAAGCAAGAGTAAACAAAGAAGTAAGTGAACAAAGAAGTCAATTTAGACGGAGGCTTTCTCTACCTAAATGGAAGAATGACTCATTTTCCTGGATTCTTATTAAAGCAGTGTGGCTTGATTATAGAGTTCTCTGAAGGCAAAGGAAACGGAGTTTGAATTCCCTTCTAGAGTTTTTCTTCAGCCTCACAGAGAAGCATAAGCAAGGAAACTGGAAGACAAGCACTATTCTGAGGAGAAAGCCCAGAGGTAGCAGTTACTGATTTTGCATGGCAGTGCTGGAGGATTGCTTCCAGGGCTTTTAAACTTTCCTTGCTGAGTCTTGCAAAAAGGTAGATTATTTTTGCCAAATATATTTCAAACTGGCCTTACTATTAAGAAACAAGTAAGAGTATTAGTTACCAATCTTACTTAAGAAATAATTACTGTATTAAACGAAAATATTCAACACCAATTTAAATTCTTGGGTGTAAGCTACCTCTGCTGTTAATCCCCAAGAAGGTCCTTTTAGAATATGAGTGTGAATATATAAAAAAACACAAGGAGAAATAGCTAAGTGAGTTTTAGCCTGGAGTTAGGGGCTGAACTGGATTGATTTACAAGTCCTATCACAGTAATAGTACCAACCCTCCCCTGCCCAACTCTCCTCTAAGCCAAGCTTTGAAACAAACAAACTCAGCACTTAATGAATCCTCTTCTTTCCTTTAACCTTTAAAATGGACTAGGTTGAGTGTAACCTTCTTCCAGTGAGTGAGATATACTTTCTTTTTCTATTGAATCCAAGAATCCCAGGTTTGACAGTGACTCACCTCTCCTTGGCCAGCCACTTAACCTTTGTCTCTGGGTGGCTGCACTTAAAATAAGATGTTAACATTGACCTAAAGATTCAAGGAAGAATAACTTATTAATGATTGAAAGCACTTACAAGTCCTTTTATAAAACACTATAAAAATGCCTCTTGTGATAATATTCTGATAGCATAAGTGAAGTATCATAGCCAAGGTCACAGAGGAGATGAATCACTTAGGTGCCATTTTGGTGTTCTGTGAAATGTAAGCAAAAGAGGATATCCCTACCTACCACAAGGTTTTTGCCAAGGGCAAATACATCAAAGTAAGTGGACAATTGTGCATTTAGTTTCTACTCACTTCCTTATGGCTGTGTGATTCAAAGATGTCTTTATGCGTCAAAAAGTTTGAGGTCTGCTCATTGCCTTTGGCCTTTTCCTGAGGAAGAAGATAGAAACAAAGTTTGTGTTATTAAAGGTGTTGCAGCAGAAAATGCTACAAGGTCTGACTATGTAGCCAGGGCTGTTTAGACTCTATTGGAATAGGTGGAAGAGGAAAGGACAGGCAAGTAGGTATTCTGTTGATCACCTTGTTGTTAACATCGTCTGTTTCATGTGCAGTCCCCTGAAGACAAAGGTTAAGTGGCTGGCCAAGGGGAGGTGGTGAGTCACTGTCAAACCTAGGATTCTTGGATTCAGTAGAAAAGTAAGTGTATCTATCATTCATTGGAAGAAGGTCACACTCAATCTAGTCCATCTTAAAGGTAAAAGGAAAGAGGAGGATTAATTAAGTGCTGATTTTGGAAAATGTAGGTGACCTACATTCCTAGACCCAAAGAGGCCAGGTTAAGACAGCACTTTTAAAGAGATGGCAACAGTAAGGACAGATGGGGAAGTTCCCCCTAATCCTCCGGGTTCTTCCCAGATTAGTCAAGCAATCAAATTCACATTGTATAAATGAGTAGAAGGAAAAAATTGAATTGCATACATATGAGAATCTACATGGGTGTAAATTCTCAGGTATAATAGGACCATATGAAATAGGCCCATATGAATATATTTATCCTGAGGGGGAAAAAAAAAATGAGGATGGTACTGGGGCTTCCAGGAGAGAGAAGTGAGGCTTATATGACAAAACTTAGATACTCTAACTAGATGTTTACTCGGCCAGCACCTCTAGAGATAAATTTAAATCTGGGCACTACTAATTTTCATTCTTCTAGCTATTTAAGAGAATGGTAACAGTTTCTCTCAAGTCTGAAGTCTGAAATACTCCACATGGCAAAGTGACAAGGCAAAGTGCTTGGGAGGCCTGTTCTGGACATCTTGCAGAAGCCACAGTGCCCTGATCCTTTCTGTGACGTACAAACATATACAAACCCCCATTCCCTTCCCCCCTCTGTTCCTCCTGGCATATCTCTACCCCTTTTGAATGTTTGCAGAACTCTTCTATTTCAATTGTTTTGGTGGAAAGTAGATTCTTTCTCTCTATAAAGTAAAAATGTAAGACAGAGGTACTTGCCCTGGATTTTCAAAACAGAACTAGACACGGAGAAGTCACCAGAAAGAATTCTTTTTTGTAAACAGAGACCGACTCCAAAAGCTGCTGCAGGTGGCGCCCCCTGGAGGGTGTCACAGGTGAGGATGAATAGCCAAGGCAAAATATGGACAAAAGTATTGGTAGGGGTGGAGACTTGGAGAAGAAATGGAAGAGACTGCAGAAGAGGTCCCCAGGATTCAGTGTATGGGATTTCAATATTTTTGGATCTTCCACTTTCTGGGGTCAGCCATTCTTGCCCCTACCATGCTGATCTTTCAGAAAGCTGTTGTGGACCTTTGAAGGACCTAGAAAAGCTTCTAGCAACCAGCCTCAAAGAAGAAAAGTTTGGTAATTTTGCAGATAGCAGCGGGACTGAAATTGTTCTAGCTTTGCTGCTATTACAGTCTGGAAGGGAGGCCCGGAGCTGGGCACCTCACTGAGCTGTTCGAGTGTGGCCATTTGTCTGGTCGATCAGCAGCTGCAGCTGCTGTGGTGAGTGTTGCTTGTCTGATGCTGCTTTGGGACATCTCAACAGCTCCATGACATCTCCTGTTGTGTCTTCTGCTGTCTTGTGAGTTGGATTCCAGCCTATAGTTTGGCTGCCACATGCTCCAGGCCTCAGTGGCAGGAAAAGCCATCTTGGGATCCTTTGTATTTAGGACTTTAAAACACTGGACACTGCGTCAGTTGAGGTAAACGGCCATTTGTGGCCTCGGTGACTTTATTTTTCCTTTTCGTTAAACAAATCCATCTATTGTTGAATTCTGAACCTGCGTAGTCTTGTCATTGTGCACACAGGTGAAGAACTCAGTGACTGGTAAACTATTTGGGCACTGTCTTTGGCCAGTTTTAGTGCCCCTTACTGGCCTGTATCACTTTGACAATGACAAGGGATGTGCCCATTCAACTCTGGTGCAGAGAGAGTGGTGTTAGTGGCAACACCCACATCCTTAATAAACAGAGCACATGGTCTAGACCCAAGTGTGCTTCCCCAGTACTGGATACAGGCCAGCAGCTCTGCAGTGGGATTTTTGAGCACTGTGGGAAATCCAAGCCTGGTCCCAATTATGCCATGAGATATAGTATGAACATTTCCAAATCTATATACAACCTCCCATTTTCCTCATCCTCTAATCCTCCTGGCATAATTAATGTACCATAAAATGTGTTCACTTGTGGTTAGACAACACTTAGTGAATTTAAAGTTATATAAAGATCATGCCAACATGGCCGCATTTTTTGTCCTGCTTTGGTATTAAGTTCCATTGTTCAATAAGCTCCACAATCAGGAGCCCAAAGAACAGTTTTTCACCACCCCTAAACACTCCTACTACCGATAGGTACACCCTCCCCATTCTAACTCCAACCAACCACTGTTCTGTCCACCACCACTAGAGTTTTGTTCTTTTGTCTGAATATCACACAAATGGAATTATTCCATAGGAACACCCTTGTGTCTCTGCACAGTGCCTCAGAGTCACAGCAGTTGCTGCATGTATCAATAGTCCATCCTTTTTATTGAGGAGCGTTATTATGTTGCTTCGCTATACCACAATTTGTTCCTCATTCACCTCTCAGGTTTGTGTTTTTCTGGGGTATTTTTGGGGAAGTGGTGGTAGGACCAGGAAATAAAAAATAGAACTGGTCTCAAAAATCTACTATTTTATATTTTTAAAAATGTTTTCCATTTTAAAATAATAAAAGACTTAGAGAAAAGTTGGAATTAAAAAAGAAAAAGGAGTAACATTTTCTTTCTTTTGGAAAACTTCAAAGTAATTGCTGATCTGGTATCTTATAATCCCCAACAAACAAGATCAATCTGCTTCATAAATACAGTACAATAATAAAAATTAGGAAATTAACCTGGACACATCATTACCCCCAAAGTCCTCAAATCCATCGATGCATTCAGTGAAATTAAGAGCAAAAATACCCACATCACAGTGAATCAAAATGTACAGGTGTCATGTCTGGAACATTCCTCAATCTTTCTGTAACTTTCATAACCTTGACACTTTCAATGCTAACAGTCTAGTTACATTGTAGACTATTCTTCAGTTGGGTTTCTCTGATGTTTCTTCACCATTAGATCAAGATTGTATTTTGAACCTGGTTGTATTTTACAATTTCCACGTGTTCCATTACAGATATTCATTCTGACACCTGGATTAGAGGTTAGGCTCAGTATTTTGTGGAGTGATAGCTGGAAACAATCTAAATATACTGTTCCACATCAAATTTATGTATCTATACATGTCTACAATCCTATGGTCTTGCTGTTTATGTAATAAGTTACAATCCCTTATAGTCATTATTTATTTTGATACTGGAATTGTACCAGATGTGGCATATGTGGGAGCATCTTCATACTCATTCCTGTGTCATTTTGACAGGTCTCCATCATTCTTGATTTTTGACACTAGAAGATAGTCTAGGGTCATCTTAATCTCTTTTTATACCAGGCATGTTAATTGATAACAGGTAATTTTTTTCCTTATCTTTTGAATCTTTATACCCTTAAAACCAATATGCATAGACAAACACACTCTCCCATTACAACTACATTTCTATCATCTACCTATCAGCTATATCAATGCCTCTAATTCCAAGCCAACATGACAGTATAATTTAGTTTTTTCTCCTTTCTTGTGACTCTTCTGACTGCCAGTGAGAAAAAGCTCACAATATTCTTTCTTCTTAATGGAGCTATAAATGGCAAAATTGTGTTTTAGGTGTATAATGATTTTATAAATATGCAAAATTATCAAAAGTTTAATTAGTACTCATTCACCTAGTTACCAACTTTTCCTGTGCTGAGAACTTTAAAGAATTACCCTCTTAGCAACTTTCCCATATACAAAACAGTATTGTTAGCTATAATCGCATGCTGTACATTACATCCCCAGGACTTATTTCTTAAAAGTGGAGATTTTGGGCCCTCCCTGGTGGCGCAGCGGGTTAAAGCACAGCACTAAGAAGCTAAAGCCACTGCAGCATGAGTTCGATCCCTGGCCCTGGAGGTGACCCACATGGCGCGGCAGACCTCTCCTGACCCTCCCGCTGCTCCCCTCAGTCAATCTGCCTGTTCTGCTCCCCGTTCTGTCTCTGGTGAATCCTCTCACCGCCCCTGCACCTCTGGCCTGTACCCCAGTTCTGTATGTATAAATAAATAAATCTTTAAAAAAAAATTGGAGATTTTGTACCTTTCAACCATCTTCATCCATTTTGCCCACCCTCCACTTCCCTGCTTCTGGTAACTACCAATATGTTCTCTGTATCTGTGAGTCCATTTTCTCACTTATTTATTTTTAGTTTTTCTAGATTTCACATATAAGTACTTTTTTCCATCTGGCTTTCTCGCTTAGCATAATGTCCTCAAATTGATACTTATTTCAAATGGCAGAATTTCACTCTTTCTTTCCAATGGCTGAAAAATATTTCATAGTATGTATTCCACATTTTCTATGTCTACTCATCCATTAGTGAAAATTTAGTTGTTTCCATGCGTTAAACATGGTGGTGCAGATACCTTTTGAGCCAGTGTTTTAATTTTCTTCAAATTGCTAAATCATGTTAATTCTATTTTCAATTATTTAAAAGATTTATTTATTTATGCATACAGAACTTGGTTACAGGCCGGAGGTGCAGGGGCGGTGAAAGGATTCACCAGAGACAGAGTGGGGAGCAGAACATGCCAACTGATGAAGTACACTGCTGAGGGGAGCAGCAGGCGGGTCAGGGGAGGTCTGCTGCTCCATGTGGATTACTTCTAGGTCTGGGGATCGAACGCATGCTGAAGTGGCTTTAGCTTCTCAGTGCTCCATACTAATTTCTCAGTGCTCCATACTAATTTCCATACTAAGTGATTGCACCCAGTTTACATTCCTACCAGTAGGTCACAGGTCTCCCTTTTCTCCACGTCCTTGCCAACACTTGTTATTTCATATCATTTTGAAAATAGCCGTTCTGACATATATAAGTGTCTCTGTGGTTTTGGTTCGCATTTCCCTAGTGATTATTCATGTTGAAAATCAACCTGTACCTATTGCTCATCTGTGTATCTTCTTTGGAAAACCAGCTCTTCATATTCTCTGTCCAGTTTTGAATCAGTGTTGCTTTGCTTTTGATGATAAGTTGTATGAGTTCTTTATATATTCTGGATATTAGCCACTTATTTTACATATATACACATAAATTAAGTTGCACATATTTTCTCTCATCTATAGGCTATATTTTCATTTTTTTGGATAGTTACCTTCACAATATATAAGGTTTTGGTTTGATATAGATCCTTTTTTTTTTCTTTTAATGCCTCTACTTTTGTATCAAAGCCAAAAATCATTACCAAAGCCTTTGTCAAGGAATTTACCCCCTAAGTTTTCTTCTAGGAGTTGTATAGTTTCAGGTCTTTTATTTACTCAGAGTTTATTTTTGTGTATGGCTTGAAATAGTGGTACAGTTCCATTCTTTAAAAAATATATTTATTTATGCATACAAGACTTGGGGTGTAAGCCAGAGATATAGGGCTGGGGATACACCAGAGACAGAATGGGGAGCAGAACAGGTGGTTCTACTGAAGTATACTGCTGAGGGGAGCAGTGGTGAGACAGGAATGTTTGCTGTGTCACCCTGGTTAGCTCCCTGGCTTGGGGTCAACTAGCGCTGCAGTGACTGCTGATAGCTTCATAGTGCTGAGACTCCCTTGTGCCACCAGGGAGACCTTGCAGTTCCATTCTTTTGCTTTTGATTTGTCCAGTTGCCCCATAACCATTTACTGAAGAAAACACTCTCCCCTATGATACATTCTTGGCTTCTTTGTCACATTGGCCATATGTGCCTCAGTTCGTTTCTGGCTTCTCTATTCAATTTCATTGATCTGTATGTCATTTTTATGATAATGCTATAGTAATATTTTTATTACTAGAGTTATATTACTATAGTTTTGTAATAGTTTCATATCAGGAGGTGTGATAGCTCTAAATTTGTTCTTACTCAAAATTATTTAGGCTAATGAGACTCTTGTTGTTCTAGACACATTTAAGAATTGTTTATTCAATTTCTGTGAAAAAATGTCTTTGAACTTTGTTAGGGATTGCACTGAGTCTGTAAATTTCTTTGGGTAGTATGAAAATTTTAGCAATATTAGTTTTTCCAACCCATACACATGAAATATCTTTCCATTTGCTTGTATCTTTTTCAATATCTTCATCGATATTTTATAGTTTACAGTGAAAGGTCTTTCACATCCTTGGTTAAATTTATTCCCAGGTATTTTGTTCTTTTTGATGCAATTCTAAATGGAACTGTTTTCTTTTTTTAACGAGATGCTTAGATTCCATTCTTATTATATTTTATGAATATTTTATATTTTGGTTGTGTGTGTGTGTGTGTGTGTGTGTCACCATGAGGTTTAAATAAAACACCTAATTCTTATAATAGTATTAGTAAGTAACAAGTTTGATTGCACTCTAAGCCCTACACTTCTGCCCTTTCTCATCTCCATGATATAAGTAGTGTTAACATCACTATTTACATCATTTTATCTTATGTATCCAAACAAATTGTTATCAGTATAGTTACTTAATATATTTATTAAATAAGTTCATATTTCTGGTTAAATCAGCCACAGTTGACTTTTCTTGTTTGCAATTAAAAACTAGATTATTATTCTGGGTCCTCCCTGGTGGCAGAGAGGGTTAAAACGCAGCACTACAAAGCTGGCTTCAGCCACTTCAGCAAGAGTTCAATCCCCACCCCGGAAGTGACCCACATGGTGCACAGACCTCTTCTGACCCACCGCTGTTCCCCTCAGCAGTGTACTTCATCAGTCGGCCTATTCTGCTCCCCACTATCTCTGGTGAATCCTCTTACCACCCCTGCACCTCTGGCCTGCACCCCAGTTATGTATGCATGAATAAATAAAACTTTTTAAAAACTAGGTCATTATTCCATTCTCACTGGAAACAATATACATAAGCCACTACTATAACTGGAGAGTTTCACTAGACCTTACACGCTGAGGATACAAAACTGTTTTATTTCACTTGCTTTGTTAGTCATGTAGCCCACACCTGTATAATTATAGGGCCTCAGAGTTATTTGTTTTCCCCAAGTGTTTGGTATTTGTCTTCTTTTTGTTTGTGGACATTCTCAAACTCCTTTATGTCACTGCCCATTTCAGCAAGATGACTCTCCAGTCTGTTGGGTTGCGCCCATCTCTCCACAGCCTGTTGGGTCACTGTTCATAGGCTTGTCTCCTGTGCAATGGTAAGGACTTTCGGAATACTGCTCTCCTTGGCTTGAATTCTCAGAGCCCTCCCTCCGCTGAATAGATCCTTAGTTCCAGATGTCACAGACTTTAATGAGCCAAATGCATTAACTTCCACAAGGTCTTTCCTACTTAGAGCTCCTGGACCATTCTGGATTGGCTTCAGACAGGCATGAGTACTGACCACTCTGCTCACTTCAAACTATTGCTCCTCCTTCACCCTTAGACTCATGGCTGAGTCCTGCTTAGCATGCCTGACTTTATCTTTCCTTAGGATTAATTAATTCTCAGAGGCTCTCTAGTTATTATTCTGTCTTCCTTTGAGCTGCCATTCTTCTGCCAGTTCGCCATTTCCTCTCAACTATCTAGTAAGAATAGTCAGTATTAGTCCCTCCTTAAAGGTCAAATTCTGACACTCCAGATACTAAGACACAGATGGAAACTGAGTTTTTAAGACCTCCACTCATCCACATCACACTTCTATACACACTCCAGTGATCATCACAAACTAAGTAGAACAGTAGTCAAATATGTTTATCAATTAAATATATAGCAGATACAATAGTGAAAGTGGGCAGATGCTTGTTGAATAAAGCAAAAATGACATGGTTTTTTCTGTTTGCCTTTTGAGGGTGTTTCTCTCCCCTCCAGTCTAGTTGTGTATTGGGATGTTTCATCAGAGCATATTAAACTTGTTGAAGACAATGATGAAAGGCTTACTTAAAAATGAATGTGCCCCTAAACAGCAGATACCACATAAAGCTGTTTATGAGAACCAAAAGAAGAAAACAAATATTCTGAAGAGAGGCTAAGGGCAAAATATTAAGCATATATATGATGGCAGAACTTGATTTATTTCATCTATACACAGGCATCCTTCCTGAAGTTGTTTGTTTTTGTCTCTAGGGCCTAACCAGTCTTCTCAGAACATCATTCATGGGTGGGTGGATGAATGACAGTAAGGTAGAGATGGCCAAATTTGGCCTACCAATTTGAAGTGATAGAATATTGAACAATTCCTTTTTTACGTCTTTATCTCTGAGCTTTTAACTTCCTATTGTTTTTGTTGGATTTTTCACATACAAGACATATCCTGTCTTTAATTTTTAAAAAGAACATGTCCTATCTTTAATTTCAATAACCTAAATTCCAAAATATTTAGGA
>NW_004567138.1:182543-191449 GCF_000260355.1 Condylura cristata
AAAAAAAAAGATTAAGTCCTAATTCTAAACATTAAAGCCCTCCCATTTCACCCTAAACACTCTTCCACAACCCATCACAAAAATTCTAACAAGCAAGCAAATATATCCCACCAACAGGATACTGGATGATTATTATTTAAAAGGCCAAAAGGTGGGGCCTCCCTTTAACAAGGGAGCTCAGCACTATGAAGCCATCTGCAGTCACTGAAGCTTGAGTTTGATCCCCAATGGGGAGCTGACCCAGCTGGTGCAAGAGATCTCTCCTGTACAGCCCCATGCTCACCTCAGCAGTGTACTTCAGTCAATCGTCCTTTCTATTTGTAACAGTATGGTGCCCAGGAAAAGGGGAAGTTGCAGGTTCTCTGCCCCACCCAGAAGGAGGGTGGAGCTGAGCAGAGAAAAGGTGAGAGGAATCTAAAGAGGAAGGAAGCAGGATGGAGACCCAAAAGGAGATCTGAGGAAGCCACATGAAGCAAAGGGAGACCTGTAAGGAAACCGTGTTTATTTCTTGGTCCTGGACTGGTTGAAAGGGAGTAGGTGAGAGACCCATGAGGAGGTTGACTATGGCAGTGTTTATCTTGATTTTGATTGTGCTCTTTTCCTCCCAGATTTGTCTGGTTGTTTCTGATCCTTTTCTATGGGTTCTGGCCAGAAGGTGCTTTAGCCTTGTGGCGGGTTTTCAGGTATTGCTGTGGACCAATCCCTTTTGGGTAGACTTTTACCCACGAGGGGATGGGTAACTTCAGGTGTTTGATTTAGAAATTATATATTTTGTCTTCTGTATTGTATACTCACTGTATTAAAGTTCCTTTTCATTAAAATCTTATATGTTTTGTCTTGATGCAGCGGATGGCAGAACCCATTTAGAGTGGTGCCCCTCTCTCCCTGCCCTGTAACACATTCCTCACTCTGTCTCTGTCACACTTCCTCCTCCACACCTCTAGCCTATATCCCAGTTCTTGTATGTATAAAAAATGAATGTTTAATACAAAATAAAAGACCCAAAGATGGTGAGGGGTTTAAGTCTCCGTGCTTTCACCTCTATGACCTGAGTTCTACCCCCATTATAAAGCCAGGGAATGACCCATATGGCACAGCATACCTCTCCTCTGCTCCCCTCAGCAGTATATTTTAGTAAATCTACCTGTTCTGCTTCCTACTCTGTCTCTGGGGAATCTTCTCACTCCCCACACCTCTGGCCTGTCCCCTAGTTCTTCTATGCATAAATCAATCATTTAAAAAAATAAATAAAAATGGGGCTCTCCCTGGTGGCGCAGGGGCTAAAGTACCGCATTATGAAGCTGTACAAAGCCACTGCAGCACGTGTTCAATCCCTGGCCAGGGAGCTGACCCACATGGCATAGCAGACCTCTCCTGACCCGCCCACTGCTCCCCTCAGCAATGTGCTTTGTCGGTCTGCCTGTTCTGCTCCCCACTCTGTCCCTGGTGAATCCTCTCACCCACTTCTGTAAGCATAAATCAATAAATCTTTTAAATAAATAAATGACTCAAAGGAACAGAAAAACAAAACAGTCAGATAAAGCCAATTGAAAAAAAATTTAATCCTTGAAACCGGATTGTAAAATGAGGCGACCAGAGTGGGAGGAACACAGATGGTAGGGAGCACAAGAGTCCGCGCAGAGGGCCTGTGGCTCTTTGGGGGTGGGCACACTGTGGAGATCAGATTGCACGCTTCCATTATGGAAAAAAAACATGTAAACCAATATAGACTCAGTAAAAAATACAATAAATAGCCCAAGGGTCTGAGAGACTGGCAATTCAGGTCCCCCAGTGAACTAGCTCTGTCCTTACCCAGTCACCCTAGAATGAGACCCAAGAGTTGTTATCTCCTTCCATACACATCCTAAACCTCTTCTCACATTTTTTGAGTCTTACTTATGGACAGCCACAGACCAACACCAAATACTCGAGGAAAGTCTCTAATATGAAAGATCACAATAAACAGAGAAAAGGTAAAGAGGAATTGCAGATATTCAGAGAACAGAAGAAAATAAAATGCATCTTGCAGGCATGCCCACATGCACACATAAATGCATGCTGACATTTCAAGTTATTAAATGTGGTATTTCTGGTTGTGTTACAGGGCAGGGAGAGAGGGGCACCCCTGAACCCCCAAAGCTGCCTGCTCCAAATCGGTTCTTCAGCAAGACAAAACATACAAAATTTTAATGAAAAGGGACTTTAATGCAGTGAATACACAATATGGAACACAAAGAATATAATTTCTAAATCAAACACCTGAAGTTACCCATCCCATTGTGGGCAAAAGTCATGCCAAATCTGTTACAGGGCAGGAAGAGGGGCACCACTGAGCCCCCAAACCTGTCTGATCCAAATAGTTTCTGCCATCTGCCGCATCGAGACAAAACACATAAAACTTTAATGAAAAGGGACTTAATACATGAGTATACAATACTGAAGACAAAGAATATAACTTCTAATCAAACACCTGAAGTTGCCCATCCCCTCATGGGCAAAAGTCAAGCCAAAGGGATTGGCCTAAAGCAAGGCCTGAAAGCTGCCACAAGCCCAAAGCACCTTCTGGCAGGGACCCATAGAAAAGGGTCAGCAATGGCCAGACAAGTCTGGGAGGAAAAGAGCAACATCAAAATCAATACAAACACTACCATAGTCACCTCCCTACAGGTCTCTCACCCACATCTGCCTTAACCAGTCCCGGGTCAAAAACAATCACGGTTTCTTCATGACATGCTTGCTGCTCCATGTGGTTTCCTCAGGTCTCTTTCTGGCTCTTCATCCTACTTCCTTCTTCCCTTTTCAGATTCCTTCTCTTCTTTTTCTCTCTTTAGCTCCACCCTACTTCTGAGTGGGGCAGGGAACCTGGAACTTCCCCTTTTTCTAAGGACTACCCAGTTACATTCGTTTCTAACTTTTGGCTTAGGTTCAGAAGGTTGAAAGTAAAATGGCTGACAGTACCCATCTTTTAAAGAGGGATGCTGGACCATCCAAGTGTAGAGCGACACAGTGGTCAACAGCTTGGACTCCAGAGCCAGAAGCCTGGGTGTAAATCCTGATGCTGCCATTGCAGGCTTATGACATTGCAGGTGTTAATTCATCTTCCTATGCTTCAGTTCCCTTAGCTACAAAATGAAGATAAATTGCAGCCCCCACCTCTCGAGGTCATTGAGGACTCAAGGAAACAATAGTTCGTGGGAAGTGTTTAGCAGGGTGCCTGGCACTGTAAAACTTAAGTGAAGTTAGCTATTATTACTGTTATTCACCATTAGCCCCTCATCCACCTTCAGGAATATAAAAAGAAAAACCATCTTCCAGGATAGTTGTCAGGTGAGTTTCTTACACTTTCACAGGGTAGCCATCTGCCCTCACCTCAAGTTAAAGGGAGCAGGGCTTTGATAAACCTGACAGAGTTTGTCCTGTGTCCCCTGGAGCTAGAGGGACCCAGAGACAGATGTTCAGTATGTCCTTGAAGAAACCTAAAGTTGGGATATGGTTCCCTGGGCTGAAAGTAGAGCAGAGACAGGACATTGTGTTGGAAATGCTTAATTTCCACAGTTGGGGGAGGGGTAAGAATTTATGCACATTTATGCACATATTCCCACATTGGAACACTTAGGTGGCCTCACCCAGGGATGTTGCTGAATTGCAATTCCCTAAGGACCTCAAATAAAAGCCTTGTTTTCACTTGCAGATGAAGTTCTAACTCACAGCTGAATTATCATTAAGAGATATGAAAGTCAGGATAGAGGGAGATTCTCTTTCCAGAGGTAAAGCTTGGCATGCAGGCACTTTAGTGTATGTGCCCTGTATGTGCCCCTAAACCCTTATATCGCTGAGATGGCTGTTCCAGGAAGACTTGGTGAATGGAGTGAGTTATTAATAAATTGTATTATGCTTGCTTATATTTTGCTTGTTTTGTGTCCCCAAGGGATCATAAGCAACAGGAAAGAAAAAGTAATTTGCTTTTACATTTTATTAAGCTAGCCAAACCATTATTCTCTGGGTTTCTAGGCTGCACATATACTCATTTAACATAATTAAATTGATTAATAAATTGAGAAACTACTATGAGGCACTTGAGAACTGGAAATATTAAGATGAACAAGTAGAAAGAGTCATCTTCGGGGAGCTTACAGCATGATGTGGGTAAGAGAATGTAATCAAATAAAGACAAATACATTTGAAATCTTCCCTGGAATAACTGCTGTGGACCTGTAAGAGTCTGCTTCTGATGGGGGAACCCCACCTGGTGGCTATGGATGGAGGCTGGATAAGAGAAGGCCTCCTTGAAGAAGTGACAATTGGGCTGAGACTAGAAGGATGAGGGGCACTACTTTGGAGGGAAGGGGAAAAGAACATTCCAGGAAAAGAAATGGTCTTTAAATTGGAAGTGTTACAGGGCACCCCAATGTGAATTGAGTTGCCTGTCTGTGGGTCCTCACCCACACACTGAAGATTCAATCGTATTATGGACACACTCAAAAAGGTTCAATAATGGATTTATTTACAAGGAGAAAGGTAAAGGAACAACCCAGGGAAAGAGGGAGAGAAATACAAGTTAACTAGAATGTCCTACCTGCTGACGTGGACTCCACCAGCACGCTGAAAACCGATCAAGAGCCAAAAGACCAGCCGTGAACCACCAGGCCAAGAGCCCCCCAGAGCCCACATGTCCGGTTTTATCCCAACCTGGCTGTTCAGCTCCGCCCTCACGTCCCAGCATGCTTCTCCTTGGCATTGATGGGATTAGTAGTTCCAGCATCTGGAGTGGGGGTGGGTCCATGAAACTTGTACCTGTTACAGAAGAACAAGGCCATCAAGAACTTAATGGATGTTTGAAAGATGGAAAGGATGGTCGCTTATTTTTCAAGAGAAAGTGGCCAGAAATTACTGAGAGTTCGCAGTGCTTTCAAGCCCAGAGGAAGGAATGTCAAGGGCAGCTGTGGGTGGTAGCTACATATCACACCTTCCCACTGGGAAAGGTAGCAGTGTGTCTCCCCACTCCCTGACCACATGTCTGTGTAATATTATACACTGAAAAATCAATAGAACCACACCTTAGAGGCGATGTGGGAGGTAGCAATGACCCTTGTGTCTGGCAAAGCATCGGGCTTCAAATCGAGCTTACTTATTCACTAGCTTTGTTACAGTGTAGGGTGAGTGAGGCACTCCCTGAACCCCCAAATCTGCCTGCTCTAAATAGGTTCTGCCAGTTGCTGCATCAAGACAAGACATATGAGATCTTTAGTGGAAAGGAACTTTAATACACTAAGTGTACAATGTTTGTGCAAAATGACAAAGAATATAGTTTCTAAATCAAACACCCAAAGTTACCCATCCCCTTGTGGGTAAAAGTCCACCTAAAACGGATTGGTCCAAAGCAAGGCCTGAAAGCCCACAACAAGCCTAAAGCACCTTCTGGTGGGGACCCATAGAAAAGGGTCAGAAATGGCCAGACAAGTCTGAAGGAAAAAGCAAAATCAAAATCAAGATAAACACTGCCATGGTGAACCTCCCCACGGGTCTCTCACCCACATCTGTTTCAACCAGCCCAAGACCAAGACGCAAGCACAGTTTCTGTACATGTCTCTCTGCTCCATGTGGTTCCCTCAGGTCTCCTGCTGGCTCTCCACCCTGCTTCCTCCTTCCTCAGACTCCTCGTCAGATACCTCTATTCTCTGCTCAGCTCCACCCTTCTTCTGGGTGAGGCAGGGAACCTGGAACCTCCCCTTTTCCTGGGGACCCCCCTGTTACAGTTTTTCAGTTTGGGGCAGTTACATGCCTTCATTGGACTCTGTTTCCCCAACTGTAATGCAAGGATAACAATATTTACTTTCTCAAGAAGTGGTTAAGATTTCAGTTGTGAATATATATGTAGTTCTTCCAAGGGTCTGGCACAATGTAGGTGCCATGAGTAAGGGGAAAGTGGCAGTCAGAGTGTGGTGCTCCTGCAATTTTCTTACTTTCTATAAGCACCTCACAGGACAAAGGCTCCAAATTGGGCTGAATGTGCAGACAAACTGTGGGAAGTGGCTGAGGTTTGACTTGGGGAAACAAACGTTAACATTTTTGTGTGCACCCAAGTTTCATGTCACTTCCCTTTCAGGTTCACTGGAACAGAGTCAAGTCCAATTCCCGGGAAAGCAGTGCTGGTGGGAATGTAACAGGTTGGTCCCGAGGAAAAGGGGAAGTTCCAGGTTCCCCGCCCAGTCTTTTTCCTTTGGAAACATTTAGGAATATAACAATGACATCGTGCAATTATACTATTTTTTTTTTTAATAATTTGCTTTTACTACACAATAAGTCCTTGGAAATTTTTTAAAATTCTTTTTGCTTTTTTTTTTTTTTAAATCATTTTGGCCTATATGAGTAAAACTGCAGTTACATAAGATATTCCACCTGGCATAATTAAGAAAACTGTCTATATGTTGTATGTCTGTATATCTCATCCTTGTGCTTAATTGTCTTGGCCTCGAGGTGTTATAAAATTGGTTCAGCTGGGGTGGGAAGAGAACACAGGACTATGGTGATGGCACATGGGTGAAGTGGTGGTGAGAAATCTACGGACATTACAACCAAGATGAAAAAATGTACAAAGTGAGGAATAATGTAAAAAATATATAAAATATATACGTTGTGTATATGTTTATATATTTATTTAAATTTTTTTAAAAAATGTTTAGATTGTACCTATAGATATTGGGGGGGGGAATCAAACAAAAAATAACTAATGAAAAATAGCGTACATGTTTTGAAAACACAATCTGGGATAATTTTTGGTCCATGGTAACTAATTCGTACTTTAATATGCTGTTTTAATTCGTATTCTAATATGTTGTTTTAAAACAGGAGCTTCTGAGGGTGTACTGGGTATAATATTTTTTCCATTTGCTTGGGTTGATAATGTTAGGAAAACAGAAGTTTGGAAAAATTAAGGTTTTTGAGGACAAAGAGTCTCTAGTTATGAAGGAAAAACAAAACAAAACAAAAAGGTTATGATTTGACAGTCAATATTGCACTTCTGACTGAGCTGGAGCTTTCATAGAGATTGAGATTGTTGTTGTTACTGTTTCATGTTTGTGACAAAGCTTCCCAGAATTCTAAATTTGAAGTAAAATTTGGTAGTCTTGTAACAGGTACAGGTTTCATAGACTCCGCCCCACTCCAGATACTGGAACTACTAATCCCATCAATACCAAGGAGAAGCACGCTGGGACGTGAGGGCGGAGCTGAGCAGCCAGGCTGGGATAAAACTGGACATGTGGGCTCTTGGCCTGGTGGTTTGCAACGGGTCGTTTTGTTACAGGGCACCCCAATGTGAATTGGGTTGCCTGTCTGTGGGTCCTCACCCACGCGCTTAAGAAAGATTCAACTGTACTGTGGCCATGCCAAAAGGTTCAATAATGGATTTATTTACAAGGAGAAAGGTAAAGGAATAACCCAAGGAAAGAGAGAGAGAAATACAAGTTAACTAGAATGTCCTACCAGTTCTGCTGGTTTGGACTCCACAGCACGCTGAAAACCGATCGAGAGCCAAATGACCAACGGCGAACCACCAGGCCAAGAGACCCCCGGAGCCTACATGTCCGGTTTTATCCCAACGTGGCTGCTCAGCTCCGCCCTCACATCCCAGCGTGCTTCTCCTTGGTACTGATGGGATTTGGAGTTCCAGTGTCTGGAGTGGGGCGGAGTCCATGAAACCTGTACCTGTTACAGTCTGTCATTTGGTTCATCAAAGGAAATTTTGTAGAACCTCAGTAGAGCTCCTGAGACACTCCACAAATTTCTCCCTTTGCTCCTGGGAAAGGCATTTAGATCAATCTGGCCTTTTTGGTTTACCTAGTAGAAAAAAAAAAGGAAAAGAAGATTTGTCATTTGGGGAAAAGGTAAAACATGGCATAAACATAAATGTTAATATTGGTTTTCTGAAAAGTGCATAAAACCTTTCGATTTCATATGTTCTATAAATTGTAAATTTTGATTGTAGTCCTGAAATATTATAGTCAATGGTTTGGCATTTGCAGAAATTGTTCCTGAAAAAAAAAAACTGTCTCCAGAAAAAAGACCTCAATTGATTCCAATTGATGGAAATTTTGACAGTGAAAGCATTTTCTACAAAGAACTGTACAGACTGATTTTTACTAAGTTTTGCTTGAGATAATACTGTTCTTTTCCCCCATTGTTTGATTCAAAAGAAGTTTTCTTGTTTTGAATGACCAGGATCTATAATAATGTTACAATTTTTTTTTCAACAGAGCTAACTTTTGTTTCCACTTCTCTCTCTTTGATACCAACACAGTATAAAAATTTAGTAGTAATTTTTACTACTCACGTCTGTTTTTGCATAGCTTCAATAGAGAATTTTTGTCTACATAAACTAAAGAAATTGGAAATGTGTTTCAGTGGCTTTGCTTGGAATTCTCCAGGAACTTCAAATAGAACTGAACCAAGAAGAGGAGAATCTGCTGCTTTGTTTGTAGGGTTCCAGAGACCCCCCCAAAGAAGGTGAGGAAACTTGCCTCCAACGGCAGGCCTGGACGACCAGGAAAAATAAAAAGTCCTGGTAACCTCAAGAAAAGGAAACTCTAGATTGAGTCTGCTGAGACCAACGTTGCTCCTGAAGCCTGTGTGGACTGGACATCGATGGTTCACTCTGATCCTGTAGGGAGTACTACAATAAGGTCAACAACAACAACAACAACAAAATTGCTATTTGATTTTCTGCCCTGTGATTTTATGCAAAAATAGGAAAATGGCTAAAAGGTAGCTCGAGTTTGTAAATTGCTTGTGCATTTGTGCATAGTTGGATAAGGTTGGGATCAAGGTTGAGAGAACTTTTTTTTTTTTTTAAAGATTTATTTATTTGTACATATAGAACTGGGGTACAGGCCAGAGGCTCAGGGGCG
>NW_004567138.1:192859-193376 GCF_000260355.1 Condylura cristata
GATTTAAGGGAAATCAAGCTCACGGCACCAATGGGCTCTGAACGTGTTCCCTTCACACATCAAGGAAAGCTCAGCACCTGCATTCAGGTTTGGTGGTCTAGCCTGGGAAGCCAACTAACCATCATCTATGGAAGCCCTCTCTCAACCTCTGAAGTGCTCTATGCAGAAGGTGAGAGAATGAGCTCAAGGAGCCTCAAGGAGGAAAGCAGTAAGTAATTTGCGATTTACCTGGACAGTGGTGACAAACGAGGAAGCTCACCAAGCCCAAGCAAAACTCTACCCCCTCCCTGATTTCAGAAAGAAACGGTCATACAAAAATGAACAGACGCCACCCTCCCTGATGGCACAATGGGTTAAAGCATAGCACTAAGAAGCTAAAGCCACTTAAAACATGAGTTCGAACCCCGCCCGCCTGGGAGGTGAACCATATTGTGAGGCAGACCTCTCCTGACCGTCCGCTGCTCCCCTCAGCAGTCTACTTGTCAGTAGGCCTACTCTGCTCCCCACTCTGTCTCTG
>NW_004567138.1:194296-199108 GCF_000260355.1 Condylura cristata
GGTCAAGGCGCCTGCTGGCTTTGTGGACAGGTGGTGGCCGGGGACAGCGCCGCTGGGCACCGCTGTGCTGCCTTCAGTCAGCTCCTGGGTTCAGAAAGTACTGAACGCCTGGGTACGTTTTCTGCGGTACCTGGGCAGTGTACTGAAGTATATTATATTTTGAAGTCATTTGTTTTTCTCTCGAATTCCTGAAATAAGGCTTCATTTATTGTGTCTTTGAGCACTGAGTGGTGCCTAGATTTCAGGTGGCTTTGTTCAAAAACGTTTTCACATTTGCACAAACTCAGGGAGCAACTTGTAAATGGGCGGAAAATTTAGCAAAACTGCTCCCACCTTTGTTTAAAAAAAATATGAAGTACTGACCAATGCAGCACGCAGTGGAGTGTTTATGTAACCTGTGAGTCCAAAGTTTTGATTCATTGTTTCAGGCATGAATGGATGACATCAAAACTTTAGATCTCACTATACATTTAAAAGAAGGGAATGCATCTGTTTAGAAAGTATTTGTATGGAGTCCCTGAGTGTCTCTATTCGTGTTCTTATATATTTATATATATATTATCATTCACTTATATATTATATATTATATATATATTATCTTATATATTATCATTCACTTATAATTTATATATATATAATTCACTTAAGAACTAATGCTGTTTTTCTGAAAAAAAAAAAAAAAAAACTTGCTGATTATGTTCCTTAGGCTAAAGAATCTAGAAACTAGTGATTTTTGGAACTATTGAAACTTAAGCAAGACCTTTTTTTCTGTTATTTTGAGTTGTTAGTATTACTCAATAATAGAAACATTTTAATAGGAAAACTTCAAAAGAAAAATGAGCAACAATTTACCCAAGATGCCATTTGTAATGCCAGCCTCACAAATGTCCCTTATTATTCTTAGCTTTTTAACAACTCTAATTGGCAACAAATTTTAACACTATGTTCATAACAGAATGAAGATTTGTCTTCATTTCATAAAGATTCAACAGAAGAGCCATCATTTAGACCAAACTATAAAGTGTCAAAATGTACTCTATTGCTTTAGGGTGCTGCCTCTGTTGATTGTATTCAATCCTTAAATTCTTAGAATGTTTTATTCTAAAATCCTATTTCCATGTCTGAGAAAAAAACTGCAACAGTTAATTCAGGAGCAATTTAGGTTTTTTTTTTTAATTTTTAATAATAAGTGGGAATGTTTCTAACATGTAAAAATCTACACAAGAAGAAAAAAACTGTAGAATTTGGATCAAAGTGATGACTTTAAACTTTAATATTAGCAACACTGAAGATAACTATCTTAAACTTCAGGAGAAATAACTGCAGATATGTACTAAGCACAAATGATAGCATAAGTAATCTACAATGTTTAGGGAGGTTTTAGTAAAGTTAGGTAGTATTGGGAGCTTTAGTTTTCAGAATTTCCATCAAGATATTCTAGTTTGGGGACTTCCTGGTGGCCTTTGGGTTAAGTCTCAGGGCCACCCTGGCAAACACCCTCGCAGAGCGTGGCAAAGTAGCCTGAGTTCCAGTTCCCAGACAGGGAGCTGACCCTTGTGGCGCAGCAGACCTCTCTTGACCTGCCCACTGCTCCCCTCAGTAGTGTATTTCAGTGGATCCACTGTCCTGCTCCCCCCTCTGTTCTCTGGTGAATCCTCTCACCCCTCTGGCCTACATCCCAGTTCTTTTACACGCACCAAAAAAAGATCTGTTTAATAGTTATCATCTGTGACCATATTCTTAAAGCCTTAAATGGTCTAAGAAAACTTGATAATTATGGAAGCTGGGTAGTGTAAACATGATGGTTCTTTATTTTTGTATTTGTATAAATATTTTGTAATATTTATGTATTTTTGAAATTTTCTGTAATTAAAAAAATTACAATCTAATTTTAGAACATTTTTATCGTATTTCATCATATTTTCCACCACATTTTCAAACATTGCATCATGTGCAACACTGATAAAACTAACAAAAGTAAATAAAATATAGCAAGTAGCACCCTTGTCTCCTACTTTAGTATTCCAGATAATTAATTTTTTCAAAGAAACTGAAGTTTGTCAGGAGCTTAGCATGCTCACGCTAATTGAAAATCATGCCATCCATCTTCGCTGTGCCTCTGATACAGCTGGGCGGTGGGGTGATTTTCTTGAAGGCTGGGCAGTGGCTCTCCGGCTTGGTGTGTTCTGTTCCTGCCCACCGCCCACCCCAGCCACTAACTAGGGGCTCTTTTTGTCTCTATGGAGTCTTTGGATCCTTACTTGCATTCCGTTTCTGCAGAAATTACTCCAGGCAAGCAGAGGTGCCCCTGGTTGTTCTGGAAACCAGCACTCTACCATTTCTTCAAGCTTGCTTTCTTGGTGTTCCGAGCTTCTTACCCAGCCTTTTTAGTTACAGCAGGGTTTCCGATGGAAGTTTGGCAGAACACTTCTTGTTTTTAAGTGAGGTTTATTGAAATATACTTACATGCTATAAAATTCATCATTTTTATTATACAGTTGTCTTGAATTTTGAAAAACACTACAAAATAAAGACAATTTTCCATTGCTTTTTAAAAAATTTCCTGGCCCGCCTGGTCTCCCCTGCCCCTGATCCATAAAAACCATGGATATGATTTCTAGACCTACAGTTTATTGCCTGTCATAGGAGAGGAGGGTCACACATTGTCTCAAAACTTTTGTGCCTGGTTTCTTTCACTTAGCATGTGTATGTATGTGTGTTTTAAGGAAGCAACTTTATTTTAAAATAATTTTAGATTTGCAAAAATAGTACACACTGTTCCCAAATATTGTTTACCTAATTTCCCTTAAGGGTGACGTTTGGGCTGACTGGTGGAGGAGGACCTAAACAAGGACATTTATATTGGTATAGTATAATTGATTTGCAGACTTCATTCAGATTTTGCCAATTTCCCTACTAATATCCCCTTTTAGATTTTTATTTTGTTTTCTATAATAATAGCCTTATCTGATGTTGGTATTCTGTGCAATTATGTTCAACAGGAGTTAATTTGAGCTAATGCATTTTGGGGAAAGATACTACCCAAATGATATGCTCTTCTCATTGTATTATGCAGTAGATACATCTTATTCCTGGTGATCTTAATTAACTTTGATCACTTGGTTAAGGTAATGTCTGGTAGATTTTCAACTGTCGAGTTAGTGTTGCATAAAACTAATAATTCATACACATTGCTTATTTTGGTATTTTCTTCTTGTTATTGCCTAGCAGTATTTTATTTGCCATTTTAAAACTGATGGCCATTTGGATTGCTTCCAGTGTGGGGGCCTGTTACTGTCCAATAGGCTTTCATGATTTCCCATTGAACATAATTGCAGAATACCAACATCAGACAAGGCTGTGATGTGAGCACAGTGAATCAGCACAAAAATAAGACAACTCCATAATTAGGTCTGAAGCCAGACAAAAACAAGAACATTGCTTAAACCACAAAAAAAAAAAAAACAAAAAAAAAAAACCCAGCACATTTTCATCTTGGCTACTGTGAAGGCTGCTCCTTCTTCCTGACCAATCATAGCTCTGCTCTCCCTTCTCTTTCCATCTGAACTGGGGTATAGGCCAGAGGTGCAGGAGTGGTGAGAGGATTCACCAGAGATGGAATGGGGAGCAGAACAGGCAGATGGACAAAGTGCACTGCTGAGGGAAGCAGCAGGCAAGACAGGCATTGTGCCACCAGGGAGGGCTCTCTTTCAATCCCTTGTATAAGCTTCATTAAAACATTCAGGTAAAAAACAAAAAAAATTCATGTAGAATATCCTGTTTCCCTGACAGTATCCAATGCAAAGCAAAGCCCCACTTTCATTATCATCTCCCTCCTCCCACCACACCCCAGGATCCTTTAGGCTGGTGCTGAGGGGCCGCTTCTACCCGCTGCCGATGACTGCATGCGCGCCCTGACACTAAGGGCTGAGTCCCACAGCCTCAGGTGTGTCCTGGCCTTTGGCTGGAGCTCACAGAAAGCAGAAACACATATCCTGGCTTCCTTTTCTCCCCTACCCTTCCCCAATTCTAAATCTTTTTACTAATTTCTTTTGATATCTTCCATATTTTTAAAACACAAATGCAAATATGTACTATAATATATATTCATGTCTATTTTGCTTTATCTTATAAAACACTATTTCCACCTTGTTTTCCCTGTCCATATTATGTTCTGGAAGTCTGTCAAATCAGAATATCTTTTTTCTGGGGTTTTTCACATTTGAATATTAACTTTGGTATGATTTGGGGGGAAGAAGTCATCTGGTTGACACTCCCAAGAGGTTGAGCCTCATCTTCCAACCATTTGTTTTTCACCTCTCTGAATATCCTCTTTCTTGATAACAACACTCACTTCTGAAGTCAGTGAGCCATCTGCCTGTAGATACTGCAGCATTCAGCAAGTCACATTTAATGTGACTTGTTTATTTGTCACATTATTTTTTTGTTCTTCTTTATTTTTCCTATAGTAAAATTCACCTGATACCTGGTCTGGTATCCAGTCTGCTCATTTTAAGTGCACAGTTCAGGAGTGTTAAGTATCTTCACATTGTTTTGTCCCCAGTTTCCAGAACTCCTTTATCTTGGAGAGACCCTCTGCATCTATTATTTTTAAGTATAGTTTACATGTAGCAGAATGAATCCTTTTTTAGTATAGAGATCTGTGGGTGTTGAGAGACACATGTTAACCACCACCACAACCATGTAGGATAACTCCACCCACCCCCACTCTGTCCCTTGGGATTCATGATTCATTCTTCCCTGTGCCAGCAGCCAATGGAATATTTCCTGTCCCCATAGTTTCATCTATTC
>NW_004567138.1:199663-256727 GCF_000260355.1 Condylura cristata
ACATGTTTGCATTTGTGTTTTAAAAATTATATATATTAGAAGTATAATCTTTTCTGAGTGTTTCTTTTTGTGGTGGTTTTTCTAGAGTTCATCTGAAGAATTGGCACTATAAAGGAAACCTGATGAGCCCTCTCCAAGTTGTGCCAAGGCGATTTGTTTCCCAGCTGGTTTGTAGACTGAAGTCTCCAACCTCTACAAGAACCAAGATTCATCTAACAATGACTCGTCCAAGTTCAAGTAGGTCTTTCTTAGCCGTCATCTCATCTCCAGTGGACTTTGAAGTACCTGACAGTTCCCACACTTGGAGTGGAATGTCGTGGGTATTAGAAGATTTTAGAGAAAGAAACCCAGCTTGTTCTCTACTCCTTCTGATAAATTAGGTCAAAGACTCTTAGTAATCAAGTCAAGCCCATGTAAGATGTCTTGTTGCTCCTAGAGTTAATATTTTAGCTTTCACATTCTATCTGTAAGTTAAACCCTCACCTTTTGCAGGGAAGAAAAGCTGCTGGTTGTCCAACAGGGTAATATGGGGTAAATGTTCTACTGGACAGAAAGGAATTGTGTCTCTGCCTGACAACCACAGGTTAACACGTGGACTTATAGTGTGTATGAGTTCAGGTTTCATCTGTTATCCAAAAGAAGAACGTTCCTATATGATATCTTGTTTTGGGGGTCTGGCAATGCTGTTACCGTTAATTTATATGCAATTGCTTTTGACTTTCTCAGACCCACATTATTATCTTGCATGTAGGAATCATGGATGTTTGGGTTGCAGAAGGAATCTGTGTGAAGCCTACTGCATTTATGTAAGAAATGATCCTTGTTGGGCCTGTTAAAAGTGCTTTAATATGGCACTGAAAGGCCAAGCCCTTTTGCCTCCTCTTCAGATCCTTCTTCTAATTCTACAAGTCTGCTCAGGTGTAATAACCCCTCCTGCCAACCTCAGGAATAGAAAAGAAACTAAAGAATGCAGTTGCACTCAGCTGCCACCCCGGTGCTCCCAGCCTTGGTGGGCCTGGGGACTGTGTGCCTGATGTCAGCCAAAAGTGGACATCTGGGTTTGGAGCCGCAAAACATGCTGGTGCATTTTCCTTTGGCAGCAAGGACATGTCTTTTTTAAAGAGATTTTGTACCATATTAACATTATTATATCTTATGTCCTGTTATCCAAAAGCAAAATATGCGTTGACTTTTTCGTCTGTTTCTAGAACTTGCTTAAAGTAGTACCTATCTGGGAGAGAATGGTGCTAGTCTCAGCCACTTGCTCTGCCCAGGCTTCTCTGCAGATTAGGGAACAATGGCAGTTCCAAGTCAGAGTCCTGATTCTTGTCCTGGAAGGAGGATAAACTCCACCTTGTGATCTACATAAAATGCTTGCACAGAGTCTGGGATATGGTGGACTCTCACTGAATGGGGGCTACTGCCCCTGTCGTTCTGAGACCAGGCAGGAGGTGCCTAGATGTGCAAGACAAAGTTTGGGGTCCCAGAGGACAGTCCGCAGTCTGCGATGAAGACTACCCACTGTTTTGCTATTATCTTCTTCTCTGGTGCCAATGTCTGAAGTCTCTTACTGGAGCTGTAAGGGAGGTCACGTGTCCACTGTTGGGGCGAGTGTTTGTCACAGGTTAAGGCCTCTTCCTTGCCCTTAGCAGTGATTATTCCCAGCTCCCCACAGGGAAGGTGAATTGAGTTAAACTCTAGGGTCCAGTGAACCTCAGTTCAGTCCTCACGCACGTACATGCTTGTTTTCACTTTCATGTGGGAAGACACATTAGCCTCTTTACAGCCTTGTCTGGGGAAGGCTGTGCACCTCAAGGAGCCAAGGGGAGTAGGGGCGCATAAGCCATTTATTTGCAGAGACCCCTAGGCTGACAAAGGTGGAGCTGGGGTTCAAAGCAGCCAGTGCTTCGTGCCACAAACCCCTTCTCCTTTCTCAGAAACTGTACACTCACATATAGGGGGTGGCGTCTCCATGGAATGGGAATGATTTCTAAAAAAAAATGTAATAGTTTATTCTTACATTATTTTGTGTCTTTTTCCATCTCAGTTGTAACCCCCGTGGGCTTCCCATCACCAAATCACCTGTGTGCCATCACCATAGTCCAGTGCACTACCCGCCCCCCATTTTTGATCCCATTCCCCACTTTACCCCCATAAAATGTCTCTGATATATAGTTATTCATTATTATTATTACTTTTTATGGGAATGATTTTTATTTGAGTATCCCATTGTTTCATTCCAGCTCAGATTCCAAAATATAAACTGTTGATCTGGAATATAATGTTTACGTGGTACTCTGGGTTGATAGAGATTTTATTCTCTGTTTAGATATGGCTGATTTTCGGAAGGTTTTTGCGAAAGCAAAGCACATAGTCATCATTTCAGGGGCTGGCGTGAGTGCTGAAAGCGGGGTTCCAACTTTCAGAGGAGCTGGAGGCTATTGGCGAAAATGGCAAGCTCAGGTCAGTAATGTTTCCAGAACATTCAAAAGCTCTTCTGAATGAAGCCAAAGTTTAACTTGGATCATACACTTTTGCCTTTAACCCAGAAGGGACATGCTGAATGAACTCTGGCCCTTTTCATCTTTTCACTTTGCCTCTAAGAGCTGAGTCAGCTAAGCAAAGCAGCACTGTCCCCACTCTCTAGACACTAGAGAATGTACCTATTGAGATAACAACTGATTTCTTGAAGTAATTAAATCAGAATCAGAAAACCTTAATTAGCATAATCCATTCACTTTTCTGTGGATATTGAAGTTAAGTCCTACACATTTCCAAAGTTTTCTGTAAACTTGTAAAACCAAAGTTGAATTAAACGAAGGCATAGCACTTGATATTCAAAAATTTAAAGGCCATGAGGATGTGAGTTATAAGAATGTAGAGCTTTCTTTTTTCCATTTTTATTGAGATGTGATGTATGCACAAAATTTGACCAGTGTTAAGTCACAATCCAGTGAGGTCCCACAGATATCAGTGGAGCCACAGCCACCGCCACCATCACATGTGGAACATGTCTGTGCCCCAGAATATTCCTTCACAGTGCTTTGTAGCCCCTTCCTTGCACTCCTCGGCCTGGGATATCACTCGTTTTGGAGGGCAGGGAATTTGTTCATTGCTCTGTCCCAGCTTCCAGAACTCTGCCATGTCAGGGCTGGAGACTTTTGTCTGTTGAGTGAAGATGGTTATTCAGATTAATTCATTCCTGTTGAGTGAAGGGTCCATGAACTACCCTAACTTTCCCCATGAAATGTCTCAGCTAGCAAAAGTTGAGGGTGCATGCTCACTGTTCTGCTCACCTGGAGGTGAGGATGTCGATGTGGGCATTGTCCACCAGTAGAGGTGAAAGGGGGAGAGAAGTGCCACTAGGGTTCCCGCCCCCAACGCCCCCAGGAACAAGGAGCCAGCAGAGAGCAGTCTCTGAATTAGAGAAGCAGGGTGGGGGCCCCAAGGGAGCCAGGAGGAACTTTTCCACAGGGTCAGTAGTCTCAGTGACTGAGAAGTGTGGGAAGTAGATGTCCTGTGTTTGTAGCACACCACATAGAAGGTGTTCAGCCACAACTGTGTTCCAAGAACACAAAGATACAGGTTTATGTGCTTGTAACCTGCTCCAGGCCAGGTGGAACAGGAGCAGGGAAGAAGGTCAATGGGATAACCTCCAGAGATGGTCCAGTCCCCAAAGGAAGGCTGATGTTATCGCCAGGCAGAAGGGCCAGGTGAATGTCTCAGTGTGGGGAGGGACGATGCTCCATCTCTGAGCTCGTGCAGCCTGTGCCAGATAAAGAAGCTGCGCTGCTCCTCAGGATGAGCACTATGAGGGAGAGCTTGCACAGAAGCAGGTCACAAGGCACACTGTGTGTCTGCGTGTCTCCAAGTTTGGACAGACGTATACAGCTATGCAATGCCCCCTCAAATCCACATATCTGCAAGGCTCCACTGTGCCTGTCAGCTTCCAGTCCCAGCCAATCACTGCTCTCTTCACCACAGAGATCTGTCTCTCTTAGAAGAGGGCCGTTCCTGGTGGCTCAAGAGCTTAGAGTGCAGCTCTGTGAAGCCATCTGTAGCCACTGCAACACAAGTTTGGTCCCTGGCCAGGGCGATGACCCACGTGGCGCAGCAGACCTCTCCTGTCTCACCCACTGCTCCCCTTAGCATGTATTTCAGTCAACCTGTTCTGTTCCCTACTCTGCCTCTGGTGAAACTTCTCATTCCCGAGCACCTCCAGCCTGTACCCCACTTCTTGTGTGCATAAATAAATAATCTTAAAGAAGTTATTAATATATATATATGTACACACACACGTATATTTTAAACATATTCTGGTACTATAAATGTACTGTGTTTTATATGTGTACTGTGAGTATGGCTGTAATCATAGTTCTGAAAATTGAGTTTCTGAACTATGGCCGTTATATGTCAGTTGAATATTTTACATTTTACTTTTTTTCTGAATAAATGAGATTGACATCAAATGTTTTGAGGGGCCACGAAAAAGTAGACTCTACCTAAGTTAATTTCCCACATTATTACTTCATGTCATGTCAATGAGAGTGGGACAGGTTGCATTATCCTCATCTTAAAATTGTGGCTATTTAACTCATTTTCTACAAGTCCCCTGGTTAGTCCCTGGATGGGGACACAGGTGGTGTCCTGGCCCCCACTGTGACAGCCAAGTACATGAATCTGTAGCAAAGATGAACCCATGGTTCATGGACTGCCTGTGTTTCCAGGTGTTGACACTTCTGTCTCCTCTCTCCCGCAGGACCTGGCCACTCCACAGGCCTTTGCACGGAACCCGTCCCAGGTGTGGGAATTCTACCACTACCGGCGGGAGGTCATGCAGAGCAAGGACCCCAATCCCGGGCACCTGGCCATTGCTGAGTGCGAGGCCCGGCTACACAAACAGGGCCGACGGGTCATGGTCATCACCCAGAACATTGACGAACTGCACCGCAAGGCTGGTACCAAGAACCTTCTGGAAATCCATGGTAAGGGACAGTCAGAGTTTAAAACACACGTCCTGTAATTTCCTACCTGGACCCACTGAATCGAAATTTGCATTTTTGACAAGATGCCCCAGCGTCTGGTTTGCACATGATACTGGAAACATCTATGTATCTCCTTGGGGAGAGCATTCTGCTGCAAGACAGCTGCCCAGCAGCTCAGAGGGAAGTGGGGGGCTTTGGGCCATCAGCTGTGACTTTAGCAGGACCCGGTTTAGAAAGCTGCCGCATTTACTTTCCCTTTGTTCCCCTGCACTTTCCTTCCCACTGGCATCTACACAGAAGAGGCCACAGCTCTAGTCTCAAGGAGAGCATAGCTAGTGGTGGGATTTCCATTGGTGACCCTGGGGGGAATGGTGCTTGTTCTGTGTCTGCTTAGGTTTGTGACCACCCTGGCCAGGAAAGTCCAGCACTGCTTGGAGCCCTCTCTGTTGCGTCCCAGGAAAGGCCTGTCCCCACAGCACTAACAGTCTGGCCACCTTCCCCTGCTGGTTCTGGACGCTTCTCCCATAGCTCTTCTCATGTCTCTCCACCATCAGATGGACTGTCCTTTGCACTGTATAAGATGTATAAAATGGGGCAAATACCATACAGAGTTGTTTAAGTATTAAATTATACCACAACATCTTTATCCAGTCATCTATTTTTGGGCAGCTGGGTTGCCTCCATCGCTTACCTATTATAAATTGTGCTGCAGTAAATATAGCGGTGCAGATGTCTTTTGGAATTCATGTTTTTGTGTCCTTTGAGTAAATTGCTATTGCTGGATCATACGGAGGCTCCATTTTTCGTAGTTTGAGGAACCTCCACATAGCTCTCCATAGTGGTTGGACCAGTTTGCATATGTTCACAGTGGAATATTACTCAGCAATCATAAAGGATAAGCTCATGTCCTTCATAGCAACATGGATAGAGCTGGAAGGGATTATGCTTAGCAGAATAACCCAGAAAGAAAGAGAAAAATATCAAATGGCCTCACTTATAGGAGGAATGTAGAAAACAAAAAAGGAATCAGAAAAAAAAAAGTAACTATAATAAAGTAAAAATCAACAACATCAGGCAACTATAGATTAGAGACACACTGTAGGAACGGAGGAGGGAGAAGGACCACGACAGGGGTGGGAAGAGCACAAGGGACTCTGGTGATGGTGCACAGGGAAATGGGTGGTGGGAAATCATACATTGTACAAAAATGAAGGGTGATGTAGTGAATATATTTTTAAAATTAAAGTAAATAGATAAAAGGAAAACAGTATTAAATTAGGTGATAAACATATTGGCACTTTTTGTAGGTGATGAGAACTCTCTTCTAATTTAAGTAAAAATAAAAGAACTCCCCTCCTATTATCAAAGTGAAGACGCCATCCATTTTAAGAAGCATCATGTTTTCAATGTGACACTTGGAAAGAAAAGTCTGCTTAAATTATGATGTTTTATTACCCCCTTAGACTTGAGATTATCTATTTATAGGAAAGGCTTGTGAAAAAACGTACTTACAGATTTTTAGAAACAATCTCACTCTAGTAGATTTTAAAAAACCAACATGAATGATATCGAGTAAGGTATTTCTCACCTGCTAGTTCATCTGAACAACCTCTAGGTGACTTGAGGCTCTGTGTCTGCTTTTCTCACACAATTTCAGGCTCTGTATCTTCTAGGGCCTGGCGACCCCACATATCCCAAAAGGGTGCCCCTGTTATCTCTGGGTTCCCTTGCAAGCTGCTCACATACATTCTACAAGTTGGATTTTGGCCTTTCTTGGGCTTAACAAAAATGTATCAGTGAAAGGCTTTGGAATAACAACCGGGATTGTTTTCTTTCAAAGAGCCTATGAGTGGTCGGTGGTGGAGCTGCTGAAATGCCCAGGGGTTGCCTTTGTCCTTTCAGGCCGCTGAGAATAGCAAGCAAGTCACCACACATTTGGGTCATCCGTGTTAGCCTTTAAGAGATGCTAGTGAAGCTTGACAACTTCCTAACATTCATCACCCAGCCAGCAACAATTGTAGGACACAAGAGAATTTCAGAGAGGGTGGGGGCAATTGCTACTCTGAAACTGACGAATAGATCCATCAGCTCAGGAAACTGTGGAGCCCTGGATCAGAGTAGATGTCCTCAGCAGGCACCTGCCCTCTCCTCTCAGCTCTGTTTATTCTGCATTAACCTCGCTTCTCCCTCTGGATCTGCCTCCAGGTGAAGGTAGCGTTTGGCTACATTCACTTATCTCCCTCCTCAGAAAATGAAATTGCTAGATGGCCTTGCTTGGGACACATACCTCCCTTTTGGCAACCTACTTCTAGAGGAATAGAGTGTGATGATTCAACCATTTTGGAACATGCCCAGGCCTGTGGTTTGGGGTGTGATTGACAGCGCTGTCGACTTGGCATGGGATGGAGGAGAGATGGCGCTGCAGGAGGGCGCTGTATGTCTGCAGAGCTGTGTGCTGGCACAGTGCCAGGCACAGCTGTGAGTCTCGGTCCTTACTGATGAGCCCAGTACGTGGTTGCTAGTTTTAACAATTATTTTCTTCATTTATTTGTTCATTGTTCATTCATTGCTTTTGATGAAAGCTGTCTTACTTGAAAACTTGTCTGTAAATGTAGAGGTAAGCATCGCAAGCTATTGAATCTTTTTCAGTCATCTACCTACTAAATCATGCTTTCACTTTAGGTAGGCTGCTTTTACCCACTGACCACTTCAGTTCCCCTGAACATGCCTCCAAGGTTGTAACCTGGCAGTTCTTTAGACAGTGAATGGGTGGCAGTGGAGAGGGTCGTGTGGTGATGTCTCTCTGGGTTATAAGTCAGGGCAACATGCGCTTAGCTGTGACGGTCGGCCCACTTGCTAAAGTGAACATATTAAAGCTAAATTATTTTGTGCTTTTTAGACATGAAGATGATGATTCTTACCGTGCTAAATTCTTGTCTTGCTTAACTCGTGTTTTTCAGGTAGCTTATTTAAAACTCGATGTACCTCTTGTGGAGCTGTGGCTGAGAATTACAAGAGTCCAATTTGTCCCGCTTTAGCAGGAAAGGGGTAATTACACAGCACTACAGAACTGTTTTCTCTTTTAATTTGAACATAGATTGTGAGGAAATCAGACATTAATGTAAAATTCCCATGGACATTTATGAGAAGTAAAATTAGATCTGGATAATCATGCAATTAAAAGCTTTCTTGTCACAATTTACATTGTTAGTTTAAAATCACAGGGTCTAACTGTGAAATATGATCCCAACTTTGTGGCTTTGTATTTACACACACACACACACACACACACACACACCAGGTTCTAACAGATAAAAGGAAAGTACAATAAAGAGTTAATAGTGATTACTGGGAGTGGCCAGACTAAGTAATTTTGATTTTTTCTTTATATCTTAATGAGTATTCCTACATTCATAATAAGTTTTGTCCTTTATTCTGCTGGGAAACTATGCCAACTTATTAGGCTATATTGTTTTTCTTTGTGTCCTAATTCCACTGATGTCTTTTTTCCTAACATTATTTACTTCAGCGCTCCAGAACCTGAGACTCAAGATGCTGGAATTCCTATTGAGAAACTTCCCAGGTGGGTAAAACACTTTGATCTGTATTTGGTATTGCAGATTGCCAAAAATGAACATTAGGAATCAAAATCTAAATTATTTGGTGAGATGCCTCTTAAATGTGCAAATGCAAAAATCACCTCTGACCTACAAGGTCCAAGGCCACACGGGGTTGAGGGACCTGCTTCTGTCCAGTTCCATTTGAGCTTGTGTTCTGATGGGCTCATGTGTGTTCAGGAAGGGTTCTGAAATTGTTGTGCTAAGGTGCTTATCCAGTGTGCACAGAGCGCAGACTTGCAACCCGTAGCTGACCAGGAAAGTTGCGGTCATTTTATCTTCCTCCTAGTCACCAGTGTTTTTAATCCATGGCTCGGGGGACAGTAAAAATTCTCACAAAGGTGATATTACAGGACCAGATATAACTTTTGTAGATTAAAAGAAAACACTAGACAGATTTTTGCATCACTTTTTCAAAACCAGATATTATAGCCCCACTTTGAAAAGTGTTTCATAGAGCACTAGTTCCATATGATGTGGATGGGCATTACTTTATAAAAAGTTGTTACATGCTCAAATGCACATGGGTACTATACTCTAGATTAAATAAATTTAAAGTAAGCTTGTTTTATTACAAGACTTCTCATAGCAGTCAATATACTAAAGTACATTGCTGCTCTGTAAAAAGTTGTTATGTTACTATTTCACTAGTCTCTTCAACCACACAACTTTATTTTTCTTAATAAGGGTTTTCTGATCAAAATTATGGGGAGGTCGCTGAATAGAGATTAATACAGTGAAATTGCTTGGGGAGATTATTTTAGAAGGCCTTTAAAAGATGATTCAGATGCAGCAGAGTGAACACATTTTTAGTAATTGGCCTTGGACATTGAGGCTCTAGACAGAACAAGAGAAGGTTAATCTGAGAAGAAATGAAGACACTGAGGTAATGAAATTAGGGCATATTGTTGTTTAAGGCAAATCCAGGTCCAGTATTATTCCCAGGTCTGGGAACCTGAGTGTGGTGGTGCCCCTGAGCATAAAGGAGTGACTGGGAAAGAGAAAGTTGTTTAGAAAGAGCTGCAGCACATTTGTCAACAAATCAACCCAGTGTATCCAGGCAGATTAAAAAAGTGTTATAAGGTCAGTAAAAGTAGAGTTTTAGAACAAGCTCCAGTGGGCGGGGAGGGAAAGGAAACGGGGTGAGAGGGATCAGAGGTGACTGGAACCGGGGCAGCCTCAAGCCTTCTCTGCTGCACCTTCAGACTCGGCAGTGTGTGTTCAGGTTGGGTTACCTTCTTACAGGTGTGAAGAGGCAGGCTGTGGGGGCCTGCTGCGACCTCACGTAGTGTGGTTTGGAGAAAACCTGGACCCCGATGTTCTGGAAGCAGTTGACAGAGAGCTGGCCCTCTGTGACCTGTGTCTGGTGGTAGGTCTTGCTCTGCTCAGGATTTTCTGAAAGGCTGGCGCTGGGGTGGACTGTGCTTTCTTTCCTGTCTCCACCCTTAAGGTCTTCCTTCTTTCCTTTTCCCTCCCTTCCTCCTCCTCTACCACTCCCCTCCCCTTCCTCCTCCTTCCCTCCCTGCTTCCATTGAGAGAGCTTGTAGTGAAAGACCAAAATCAATGAATTAATCTTAATGTATAACACCCTGCCAGACCATGCCTTGTGTTCTCAAGCCTCCACCTCCGTCCCCCCCAAAAATAATGAAAGAGTATATTGTTGGTTCTGTTTTCCTTTAATTAGGTTTTCTTCTTGCATAGTTCTCCTGTCACCATCTCCACCTGTGTACCATCACCATATTCCCTTGTGTTCATCCCTCACCCTGTTTTGCTTCACCCTCCAGCTCCCCCCGCCCCCCGCCTCCTCCTGCTCTATACCTCAGTTCCACGGTCAACTTGCTAGTTTTGACTTTTCTTGACCTTTTGTTTGGTTTCTCTGTATTCCACATGCTATACCATTGGGTATTTATCTTTTTCTTTTTGACTCATTCTGGCTAGCATAATACCTTCCAGTGTCATCTATGTTGCCACAATAGCGAGAGTTTGTCTTTTTGAGTGCCAAGTAATATTCCATTGTATACATAACCACAGCTCTTCAATCCATTTGTCTATTTGGGGGCATTTCAGTTGTTTTCACATCTTGGCTGTTGTAAATAGTATTGCATTAAACACAGGAGTGCAGTTTTTCTTTCTGTTTTTAATATCCTTCTGAGGAAATTGACACAACTTTCCATACCGACTGGACCAGTTTACATTCCCACCAGCAGTATAAGAGAGATTCTATCTCCACATCCCCTCCAGCATTTGTTGTTTCTGGTTTTTTTTTTTTTAATGTGGGCCATTCTTACTAGTGTGAGTGGTATCTCATTGTGGTTTTGATTTTCATTTCCCTGATAACTAGTGATGTTGAACATTTTTCATGTGCCTGTTAGCCTTTGTATTTTTTTCCTTTGGAGAAGTTTCTGATTTTTTTTTTTAAGATTTATTTATTTATTCATACAGAACTGGGCTACAGGCCAGAGATGCGGAAGGTGAGAGGACTCACCAGAGACAGAGTGGGGAGCAGAACAGGCAGATCAACAAAGTACACTGCTGAGGGGAGCAGCGGGCGGGCCAGGAGAGGTCTGCCATGCCATGTGGATCTCCTCCGGGGCAGGCGGGGATTGAACTCATGGTGAAGTGGCTTTAGCGTCTCAATGCTGTGCTTTAACCCACTGCACCACCTGGGAGGGCCAGATTCTGATTTTTTTTAAGGAATTCATGCTGATAATTAAATTTGAGAAAACACAAAAAAGATCTGAAATTATGATGAGGAAATTAGAAATCACCAATAATTCTCTATCCAGAAATAATCACTATGATCATATCAGTGCATTTCCTTCTAGATCTGATGACTAAAATGCCTGTTGTTGCTAATAAAGTTCCACAGGAACACAGTCCTGTCCATTCTTCTACATTGAGTCATCTGAGTGTGGATACACTGTAATGGCAGAGTTGAATGTGCCTAACAGAAATCAGGTGGTCTGCAAAGCCTGAAATACTTACTGTTCAGTCTTTTACATGTTTGTCGACTCCTGGTATAGAACTTCCCTGGCGCAGATGTACCCATGTTGATTAAAGATCAAATGAGCTCATAAACAGAATATATGTTCTGTTTATTTTGTTTTAAAGGTTTATTTTATTTATACATACAAGAGCTGGGGTGTAAGTCAGAGGTGTGGGGAGTGAGAGGATTCACCAGAAACAGAGTGGGGGGCAGAACAGGCAAATTGACTGAGGAGAAGAGCAGGGTTGGACAGGAGAGGTCTGCTGTGCCATGTGGATCAGCTCCCTGGCCGGGGGTCAAACTCATGCCACAGTGGCTGCTGATAGTTCATAGTGCTGAGACTTAGCCCCTTTGACCATCAGGAAGGCCCTGTTCTGTTTATTTTATTTGACTACTCTTTACATGTAGCAGCTTAGCATATATTTGCATATTCCATGTAGTACATCCAAATCTTCATCATCTTTTTTTTTTTAAAAGATTTATTTATTTGTGCATACAGAACTGGGGTACAGGCTAGAGGCTCAGGGGCAGTGAGAGGCTTTACCAGAGACAGAGTGGGGAACAGAACAGGCAGATCGACGAAGTACACTGCTGATGGGAGCAGCGGGCGGGTCAGGAGAGGTCTGCCATGCCATGTGGTCACCTCCGGGTCAGGCAGGAATCGAACTCATGTGGAAGCGGCTTTAGATTCTCAGTGCTGTGCTTTATCCCACTGCGCCACCAGGGAGGGCCCTGCATCATCTTTTAATTGACTTGCTGGTGTTTTCTGAATGATAATAAGTGGTATAGTTAACCAACCCTCTGTTGTTGAGCTCAGTTTCTTTCATGTTTGATATTTTAAATGAGGCAGTGGTAGACAATGCTTTGTATGCTCTTCAAATTATTCCCTAAGGACAAGTTTCCTAGAAGTGGAACTAATTGGACAGAGGGTAGGCATATTTCAAAATTTCCTTGGCATATTTTTAGAAGCAGAAGTCCATTCTTAGGGGTGCGTGTTCAGTCAGCCAACACTTGTGGAGTCACTGGAGTGCTGAGTATTGCGCTGCCATTCAAGATCGATGGTCAAGTGAGAAAACAGGGCTTGTGAAGCATAGTCTTGTCTTCCTAGTGTTAAAAAGATGTTTATAAACATAGATTCATATGAAAACCCTGTAAGAATGCACACACTAATGTGAACAGTGGTCCTCTCAGGGTAGCGGGATTATGAATGACATATATCTTTTTTCTTTGGATTCTCTCACTTTATTTGTGTGTGTGTGAGTTTGTTTGTTTATTATTTATTTTACACTATTTGCTTTCTTTTTTCCAGGAGTAGTCCCCATAGAATTTCCCACCAACAGTTCCCTGGTGCACCATCACCATAGTCCCTGGTGCTCTTTCCTCCCCTTGATCCCTCTCCCTCCCCCTTCAGGATTGTGTCACTTTAAAAAGAAGAACATGGATTATTTGCATCACTTCAGAGAACAGAAACAAAAATAGAACTAACCCCCACAGTGGGTGATGACTGAGTCATTTCTTTGCTAGTTTCTCCCTTTGCACAACTCTCCTTTGTACATAAAAGGCCCTTCCTGAATTCCAGTGGTCAGTCAGAACACACTCTCAGATCCAGTTGTCCCTTCAATACCCCCACATCCACACCATCCCATCTTAGTTTCCCTCATACTTGCAACCACATGCCTGCCTGAATTTATGTAAGTTTTTCTGAAAAAAATACTTCTTCTCCTGAAAGTGTGCTCATTTGGCCCTTTTTGTTTGCTTTGCAGGTGGGGACTTCCTCTGTGGTTTATCCAGCTGCCATGTTTGCCCCCCAGGTATCAGCCAGAGGAGTCCCAGTGGCGGAATTTAACACGGAAATAACCCCAGCCACAAACAGATTCAGGTACTGGGATGACCGAGGCGGGAGATGGAAGGTGGTCAGTAGGTTTGACATGCCATCAGACATGTTTCCCAAACCAATTCTGCTAACTACAAAGACCCCCGATTTTCTGGGGTTTTTTTTGGGGGGGGGAACGGCAGGGGTAGGGTCTGTAGTTGCATTTTAGGAGAACGTGGTATCACTAACTTTAGACTAAGATGGATTTTTACAGGGGCTTGGCCACAGGACTCTTGCCAAGCAACCCCAGCAGAACTTCCTTATTTGCCATTCTTAGTGTTAGGCCTGGAGCTCATGATGCTTGGGAGCCACCTAGGTGGCTTCTAGAGCAACCGGGCGAGGAGCCCTGCTCTGAGTCTTCACTGGGATAAAGTGTGGCACAGAATGCAGAAGCACTTATCCAGGGTCCTCATGGGCTGGACTCGCTGGCTCTTGTCCTAGTTGTGTTAGATGGGTGGGGACTAGAAAACATCCTTTTAAAAATTTGTCTCCTCTACAAAATGTGTATCTGCAAACTACAGAACATTGTTGAAAGAAATAAAGATGCAAATATATGGAAGCACATCAGGTGTACCTGGATTGGGCAACTTGATATCATTAAGGTGGCAACAGTCTGTACATTAACTTACAGATTGATACAGGCACTATCAAAATTGCAATGGCTTCTTGAAATCGACAAGGCACCATGAAACTCATGAAAGTGAATTGATAGACAAAACAAAAAGAAGAACAGGGGCTGGAAAACTTAATATGTCTCCATTTCAAAGCTTATTACAAAGTTACAGTAGCTTCAACAGAGTGGAACTGTCACAAGTATGTTTATCTAGGTATAAAATAACATTTAAATTCCAGAAATAAACCCTCACATTTATGGTCAGTTGATGTTTGAGAAGGAAACCAAGATGTTTGAGAGGGAAATAAGAATCTTTTCAGCAGCGGCGCTGAGACAGTTGGATGGGCACATGTTGAAAAATGAAGTGAACCCTTCATTGCATCCTTTACAGAAATGAACACAAAATGCTTCATGGACCTAAATGTAAGAGCTAAAACTACACAAGTTTTATACTTTGTTTTATACTTAATTTTATACTTAAATTTTTGTGACTTTGGATTAGTTAAAGGCACTACTATATCAAAGCACAAGTAACAGAAAAACGACTAGATTAGAATTCATCAAAAGATAAAACCTTTGCACTTAAATGGAGACCACCAATAATGTAAAAGCACAGAGAATACCAGAAAATATTTGCAAGTCTAGTATTTGATAAGGGATTTGTATCAGAATCTACAAAGAATTTTCACAACTCAATAATAAAAAGACAACTCAATTTAAAAATGTGCCGAACACTCAAATAGACATTTCCCCAAATATATGTATAAGCACATGGACTACATTTTCATCATGAATCACTAAGGAAATGCTATTCAAAACCACACAAGATGCCATTTCACAAATGCTAACAGAGTTGTAATAATAATAAAGAAGACAACAGAAAGGAACAAGTGTTGGGAGAGAGGTCAGACCCTGCGTATTGCTGGTGGGAGAGCAGTGATACAGCTTCTTTGGAAAGCAGCCTGCAGTTCCTCAAATGGCTCAATACTTAACCATAGGTAGTGGTTTTTCACTTACAAACCGTAGTTTCACCCCTTGGTATGTATGTCACCAAGAGAAATGAAAATATTTGCCTAGACAAAAATGTGTGTATGGATGTTCGTAGCAGCATTATATCATATACACTATCATAATAAAAAAGTAAAAACAGCACAAATATTCACGATGAATAAACAGAATTTGGTTTATTCTTACAATGGAGTGTCCCTCGCCCATGAAGAGACGAAGTACTGATGTGCACTAAGCAGGGGTGGCCCTTGGAACAGTGGAGGGGGCCCCAGAGCCGCCAGGCACCTCCGCAGAGACTGATGATAGGTTAGTGGCCGTCTAGGCTAGAGCAGGGAGAAAAAAGAAGTGACTGCGAATGGGTATAAATTTCCTTTGGGGTATTGAAAATGTTCTAAAGCTTATTGCAGTGTGTGTACAACTCTGCAAATAAACTAGAAATACCATTACATTACAATCTTAAGTAAATTATATGTGCATTGTAATGCAATACAACTGTTATCAAATTATTTTATAACTCATTGAGTAGGTCCCTCGTGTTCATTGTGGTTCATGTGTACGGTGGTAGTCTTGTTAGCATTGTCAAAAGTAAGGTCATTGCTGGGCAACTGAAGGCTCCTGTCTGCTGGAATACTCAGGAGTATTGGGGACTTTCTGGAAAAACCCTTTGTTCTTCTAATGTCGTTTATTTTTAGTCATTTGATTTCCAATTTATCTCTTATGAATATGAAAAATTAAAACAATGTGTCATTGTAAACAAGTAAAAAAATGCACACAGAGAAAATGAAGTAAAAATGCAAGTATTTCCACAACCTGGGATCAGAGCTGCCCCCTCCTCTCATGCCCACGCTGACCAGTGGGAGCTGCCTCTATGTGTCTGGGGCTGGTCAGGTCTTCAAGTGAAAGGAAGTTAAACTGGATAGTTTTTCCTGGTAAGTCAAGAAGAGATGAAAGGCATGTGATGTTTGTCATTACTAAAACAGAGCCTCTGAAGCCAGGACCTGCTATAAGCTACTACTCTTTCAATCATAGCTCTTCAGCCTCACGTTCTAAAAGCCTGTGATGTCCCTAGCCAGACAGACAGATGACTTGCAGCCAGCAGTTCTGATCCATGGACAGGACACCCACCTCATGAAGTGCGCAGTGTGTGGTCACTGCATCTGGGACTTTCACTGAGCAGCAAAGCCAAATGCTTTTCTCTAAGAATCATCAGAGATGACACTTAGGAGGGAGTGGTCCTCCCCTTCCAGACATTTTTTCAAGTGGAGAAAACTACCCTGAAGCCCCAAAGTGGCTTATTTCAACATGCGGCCTAACAATGGCTGAATTCTCTTATGTCTCATGCAGAACAGATCCTGACTGAAGTGTACTCTTATCTGGTCAGGGGTCAGCAAACTACTTCCTGTAGGCTGAATTCACCCACCATCTGTATTTGTATATAAAGTTTGATGGGCGCTCAGCCATGAGCCTGTGTTTATGTTTTGTCTAGGGCTGCTTTGGTACAACAAAGAGTAGTATTTGCAACGGAGACCATCTGGCCTCCAAAGCCTAAAATATTTATTCTCTGCCTCTTTACAGAAAAGTTTGCTAACCCCTGCACTAGTTAATAAGGAAATAGAAAAGTTCAAGTCATTTTTCCTGCTACTTGTAACCTGATCTTCTTTATTTCCTAAAAAGGTAAAAGGAATGCTGGCTGTATTTTAAACTTGGATCTCACAAGATGCCTTAGACATCACACAAGTTGTTTAGATTCTTTGCCCCAATTCTAATTTAGAGGGTTCAGTCTAAGGTAAAAGTAAGTTGTGTGGAGAAGTAAGGGCCCCCGACCCTAAGAAAGCTATCTACCAGAGTTTAGAAGTCTAGAGAATTTTGGGCCTCCCTAGTGGCACAAGGAGTTAAGTCTCAACACTATGGCGCAATCAGCAGCCACTGCAGCATGAGTTTGATCTCCAGCCAGGGAGCTGACCTGTCTCATCGGTTGCTCCCCTCAGCAGTGTGTTTCAGTAGATCTGCCTGTTCTGCTCCCCACTCTGTCTCTCGTGAATCCTCTCACCCCCCCACACCTCTGGCCAACACCCCAGTTCTTTTATGCATAAATAAATACATCTTTAAAAAAGAAAAGTCTAGGGAATTCTTAGATAGCAATTTTTATTATGTGTGAATATTCAGAGGTGTGAAGAGGTTACTTTATTTAAGTTACAGTTGTCCATATTTGCTAGGGTGGTCCAACACTCTCTGACTGACCTGTCAGGGGTAGAAGGCTGGGCCCTTAGTTCAATCATAAAAGTCATTTAAAGCAAAAATAATAAAATAGGTACATGTATTGCTTGTGTCCTAAACTACTTTATTCTCATTTATAGCAGAAATGAACATTCACTGCTTTGATTTTAGTTTTTCATGTAGAGCTAAAGCCCTCTGTGGGCAGTTGCTGATTGGAACTCACCTTCTGTCTACCTTGTTTGATTCAGAGTTCCTGGAGTTGTCAAGTTCCCTGATTTATAAAACCCTGCAGCCCTCATTTTAAAAAACAAAACAGACAATTAAGAAAATGAAATCCTCATGAAATCCAGTCTAGACTTCGGGAGTCAGAATCCCCAAGTCAAGAGGAGTGTTTATTTTCACAAGTGAGCCAGGTGGTTCTTCTCATCAGGAAATCTTGGTAAACATGGGGTTGTAACTTCTGGTTTTGATATTTTCCTGTTTTTCTTTTTAACTGGAGCAAGAACTTACCAAAAAAAAAGTTAGTAAGCATCTGGTTTTTCCACCTACATCTAATTTAACAGAACTATTTTTAGCGACTCACTGAGTCTTTCGAGAGCATTCAACTAAGTTTTCCTAGAAATAACCCCCTTTTAACAGCTATATTTGTACAGTTTATGTCCTAATTTTAAACATTGACCAATGAAAATGGCATGAACGTAGTCTGAAACAAACAGAATATGGTTATCTTCCAGTGAAGGTCCAAAGATGTGGTGTGCTGGTGGTAGTGGGCAACAAGAGGCACCCAAGGTCAAATCCAAAAGACTGCACACTCTAAGTCTGCCTTCTGCAGCGTACAGACAAAGGAAGCATATTTTTAGTGTGAAATAGCTTTCATTAATGAGAGAAGATAAGATATTATTAATGAAACTGAAAATTTCCTGTCCCCTATATGGGACTGATGGGGCCCAAAAGCCAGTCAAAGTCTGAGGTACCTTCTGGCAGGGAACAGTAAGAAAGGGGCTGTTGGGACCAGGCAAATCTGTGACAAAGGAGATGCAAAACTAGTAGTGACTCATCTCCTCCAAGTCCCCAAGTCCCTAGTGCAAGTCCAAAGCAGGGAAGCAAGGACCCCCTTCTCTTTTGAGGCTGCCTGCCTTTTCCGGTACCTGGCTGCTCAGTTTTGCTCTCATTTCCAAACTAGTCCACAGCAGCAGCACGTAAGTGGAGGAGGGGAACATGGTAACCCCCAACATGGAACAGGGGTCTCCAAATATTTCTATGCATGCATCCCATTCACATTTTTTTTCACAAATATTTTTTTATTTGGCACTAACTTTCTTCCCCATTATAATAGTTGAAAAAGGTATGATTCCAAGTATATTGAAAATTAAATTCTGACATCTAAATGTAAAACCCCCCATGGTGGTTTTAAATATTCCCAGCCACAGGGCCTCCCTGGTGGTGCAAGGGGTGAAAGTCCCCGTGCTGTCAAGCCAACCACTGCAGCATGAGTTCAATCCCTGGTGTTGATTAGGGGTACAGCAGACCTTTCCTGTCTTGCCCACTGTTCCCCTCATCAGTGTATTTCAGTTCTGCTCCCCACTCTGTCCCTGGTGAATCTTCTCACCACCACCCCCACCTCTGGCCTACACCCCAGTATTTGTATGCATAAATAAATAAAAATAAATCTTAATAAATAAAAATATTCAGTCAAATATGAAGTAACAGCTGTTTGTTCCCTACTTCATCTGCTTGTAAATCTATCCATCAGCCCTTTTCAATAATTGAAGCTTTCCCTATTTTCTTTTTCTCTTTGAATTTGTATTTCCATTCTACTTTCACTACAGAAACTTGTACAAATATACTTCTTATGCTTGAAAATATTTTGCCAACTACCCTGTTAAGACGCCTACATCAAAATAACCTATGAATTTTTTGTTCACAATTTCCTTAAAACTTAAGAAAGCCCACTAAAAATTCTAAATTGAATTATGGCTACAGCAATTTATAGCACACAGTTGTTGAAAATAAAAAATAAATGATACATTTTGATTAATAATCCCACCAAAGTGAAGTTTAATGGGAAGGCAGGTCTTATTATATGCATGGGGGGGGTGAATTTTTTGAGTTAGTTCAGGTATCCATGGCTGAGTAGTCATGACTGATGGGAATCAGAGTTCATACTGACTTAACCCAGTCTGCCTCAGGCACCAGAACAAACCCGTGGACAGGGGAGGTCAATAAGCTTTAGACTCCAGGCAGCCAGGCTCTAAGAGCAGAGCCCCCAGCAAGGAACCTGTGCTGTCCCCTGGGACTGGGCAGGAGGGGAGCATTTAGAAGGACTTTTAAGTGAAGTCATTTTTAGCACTCAACACTTGGAGGCTGTGTGCAGAGGCATCAGGTTTGACTGGCAAGGTGGGCACTGGATCCTGTTTCCTAGAAACTACAAAGGGAAGATAGATGTGGGTCTTGCACCAGACTCTCATGCTCCACGCTCATGAGGATACTTCATTTTATATTGTTGTAATTACAATAAAGTGTCTGTTCATTTTATTTTTTTTTAAGATTTATTTTTTATTTATGCATACAGAACTGGGGTACTGGCGAGAAGTCCATGTGAGAGGATTCACCAGAGACACAGTAGGGGGCAGAACAGGCAGATCTATGAAGTCCACTGCTGAGGGGAGCAGTGGGCGGGTCAGGAGAGGTCTGTGGGAGCGAAGTGGGGTCTAACTCGCTCTAAAGTGGCTGTAGCTAGTTTGCAGTGCTTCATTTTAACCCATTGTGCCACCAGGGAGGGGCAGTTTATGATTTTAGAGAACAAAATCCCTCAGTAAGTAAAAGAGCAGTAATCAAAGAAGTATGTTTTATGATACTTCACAGTTTGTTCTAGAAAGAAGTAGTTCCCTATTAACTTTGCAGCTGGCTCTATCTGTGTCTCTTATTCCACTCAAAGGATGACAGGGCAGAATTTTACAGGCCAACTTACATTTCATCTTTGTATTATCAATTTTAATTCTTAGTTTTTGCTTCTAGTAGAATCCAAGAACACGTAAATCTGGAGTTTGAAGGAACACTTTTCCTCAGATTTTGGACCTCCCACCAAATTATATGTTAAAATTACATACTAACTGTGGATCACATTTGGTGGTCTGTTGATTGACTGTTCCATCCGACCCTCTTCCAGTTTTACTGCAAGCAAGAATGAACTCACCTCCTTGTCTAGCGCTCATTACCCAGCCTTCAGAAACCATTTGTTTTCTCAGATCTACATGAGTATTTCAAATATCCTATTTTGTCATCTCATCTATTTTCAAATTTTGGAATAAGGCACCATTGTAAGGTTGAGATGGGTAAGAGGAACCGCTTGCCTTTGTTAATGTGAAGGAGGTGACCTTGAAAGTCACTCTTAAGAATGAGAAGAGGTGGGAGGCGGTGGGAGGGGGGTAGAGGAGAGCATGCAGATTCTAAAGAGCTCTGCTTGCCTGGCTGTACTTCTTTGAAGGTCCTCAAGGGACTATAACCACTGCTGGAGTACAGAGCTTTTGAGAGGCCAGTGGCTTGCATGCTCCAGGTGGCAGGTGGTGTGGCAATGCCATCTGTCAGGAGCGTCTATCAAGGGCCTCTGTTCAGAGAACAGTTCAACATGGTTATATCAAGAATGGTATCATCAAGAATGATACTTAGCCAATGTTTTTTTCTACTATTGAATGAGCTCAGTTGGTTTGCTTAGTTGTTAATAAGGAATCATACACTAGAAAATTCTGCTCTTTTTCTTCATTTAGAGTTTTTACTTAGCTACCTCCAGCCTATGTGTTTTTCCTTGAAGGAAGCAGAAATCGTTGATTTGTCTTCCTTTTCTTCCATCTTTGCTGTTTTTCCTTCTCCTTTTTGACTGTAAGTCATGGCTAGTCACGAAGCCATTGGATGGTGTGAGAAGCCTTATGGTTACATAGCACACAAATTTTCTCTTGTCCTTTGTACATATGAATGTTGATTTTATGTAATATATTTGTTGCTTAAAGTTTGCAATTTCAATTATTACATTAGTGAAACACCACAAAACACTTAATAATCATGTCTCTGCTACCCCTTGCAGTACATTTTTCATTTATAGCACATAAATTCTAGTCAATTGCTTTCCTAAATTTCCTTGAACAGACCTAACCAATAGTGAGGTGTCTTGAGTTGTCAGAAACTCATTGAAAGAACTGGGCACCAAAAATCAAAATACCATTGTGAGAGTTTAGACTTTGCTCTGCTAGAACTAAGAAATGTATGTCTTGATGAAGTAGCCACTCACTTTTTACTCAGAACTGCTGTATTGTCCTTCTCTTTTAGGTTTCATTTCCAGGGGCCCTGTGGTACAACACTTCCAGAAGCCCTGGCACCTCATGAAACGGAAACCATTTCTTAATTATCCTGGAAAAGGAAGAAATTATAGTTAGGTCTAAGGACTACTTCACAGAGGAAAAACAGTTTTGTGGGTGGTGAGCTGAATATTGGAATTCTAACCTGTTGCTAATGGATGTGAACCCATTATGTTACTTAGCAAATATCATTGGAAGAAAAAGTCAGACAACTACAAAGTTAATGCATGCTATTTGGTTTGAATATAAACTTAAGATACCTCTGATGGTTGATCATTGGGAGGGAAAAAATTTTGTAGTTATGTTGTCTAAAAATGTAATTATTCTGATTGTACTTTTTATTTGGGAAAAAAAAGATTTTGATAAGACCCTGATTTTATCAAAAATCAGACATTTCTGATTTTTGCACAAGTTTTGTTGAAAACCGGTCATTCTCTATAGTAGGTAATTTATTAAATAAAGATGTTACCCCCAGAGGTGTCTTTGTAGGGGGCCTTGTCTTTTCAGCCTATGTACCTGACTTGCCCTCAAAGTGCTTGGGATAGCTTACACCAGGAGCTTGTGCCAGGAAGGAAGAGAAAATAGCCACAAGAGAAAATCAGAATGAGGAAAAAGAAAGATGCAAATATATGGACCCCAAGGATAAATACAGCTGCCTAAATCATAGCACTGAGCTAGCAGCCATGGAGGGAGGGGAGAGGTGATGGCTGCCTGTTTCTCAGTGTCACAAACACAGAAGTCTATAGTCCTTCCAGGTCAGACAAGTGTTCCCAAACACTGAATCCCAAAGGTAGTTTTTCCCAGGGGACTTTAAAATGTGCGCTCAAGCTGCCTTGACGCTTGTAAATGCAGCTCTCTCCTTAAGCCTCATCACCTGGGACAGCACCCAGCGTCCTTGAAATGTCTGTTGTTCCTGTCCCTGTAGGTGCTTCTGAGGCTGGGCTGGGAGGAGTTAACTTTAGAGAACTGTGTCAGAAAGTCATGAGTAAGTAAGTCCCTGGGTTTGGTGTTCTGGGCGGCTACACACTTGGACTACCTCTCCTCAGCCCCTTACATCATTGCATTTAATGTCACACCCTTAGCTTTTTGTAGGACAAGGCAGGGTTGCGTAAAACTTTGTACTCCATTTGCAAATCATACCTTTTAATGAATCTCAAAGATCCTTTGCATGTGCAGGACATGTTTAGCACCTCTGGGGGGCTCTGAAGGACCAGTCAGATACTCTGAGGGCTTGAGTCACACTGGACATGGGTGGGGAATACATGAGAAGATTTGTAATCCTTACTATGCAGTTTTTGTCCAAAAATGCCATCATTTGCTTTTATGGTGCTTTTCAAAGTTAACTTTCTACATTTTCCACATGTAACCAGCTCACTGTCGGAGACTGAAGCTATGATTTCTATCTGATCAAGGCCCCATTAGTTTAGAAATCTTTGCAGCTCATCTCACGCTTGCCCTTGGATACCAGAGCTGTTTTGTCTTGTCATTTTTGTTCATATATTGGTTTTATTGCCTTTAAATTAGTAACTGACTCTAAATCTGAGTTGAAAAGAGAAACATTTTTGTGAGGGAGAATTATTGCAATTTACTATTTCTGAGCATGAATATGATAGACATCAGAAATAAAATAATTTGTAAGACATGAGCCTGACCCTCAAGACCACACAATGTTTGTGTAAATGTCTAAACTACAGTGACAGAAATTCGGGCTGGGTACAGAGGAGGATGCAATTAGAGATGGGGAGGGTGAGGCCAATATAGGGTGGATTAGGTGCTTGAAAGACTAAGAGCAAGTCAATCCGGGTGGGAGTTTTTTTTTTTTTTTGCGTATAAATAGGAGTTGCACACGTGGAGTGTGCATCAGTGGGGAAGGCTTGTGCGAATGCATGGCAGGTGCGAGACAGCTTGGTTTGTGCTGACATGAGGCGTCACTGAGCTCTGTACCGTGAGTGGAGGAAGTAAACACATCTAAAGGGCCTGCATGCCATGAGCTACTGGGGCAGCTGGCGGGACAGCCTTCAGGCAGCAACATGGGGCCTGTGGTCTCCCAGCAGCGTCGACGCAGGCCGCCCCAGGACCAGGGCCGTGGGACCAGCCTACTCTAGGGTTCATCCTGTGCGCGGGGTTGGGGTGGGGTGCGGAGAAGACTTGGGGCGGCGTGGACAGGTAGCGCGGAGAAGCTGCGGCTGGGAGATGAGAAAGGGCGGCCAAAGTCATGCTCCGTGCCAGAGGTTGACTGAGCCCGCGTCTGCTAACCTCTTTTCTGCTCGATGACGACAAAACTGAGACACCGCGGCCCAGTCGCTAACCGCGCGTTTCTCCCGCGGGACGACACCCGATCTAAAAACAGGGTGACCTGGAACCACAAGAGGATCGCGGTGCTACGAACAGCTAGGGGCTTCCCGGCCCGGCGGGACCCGCGCCATCCTGGCTCCAGGAGCGCAGGGATCGGCGAACCAGCTTCAGCATCCGAGGCTGGACGAGGCTTCCTTGATCGCTGGCAACTCCCACCACGACCCGCCGCAGCCGGAGCGCCCGCAGGCTGGGGTAGGTAGGACGCACGCGGATCCCGGCGCTCAGCCTCCAGCCCGCGGAAGGAAACGCCCCCCAACCCCGCTGGACCACGCCCACCTGTTGACCACGCCCCTCTATTAGGCCTCGCCCCTCTCCAGACCACGCCCCCCAGCTCTGCGCGTGCGCCTCCGCTGGTCGGTGTACCGCTTGCGCGAAGCTCCGTGGGACCTCCGGACCTGCAGGAGGCGGTACAGCGAGTCGCCGCTCTTCCCGGCACGCTCCGCGCGTGCCGCTTCCGAGTCAGAGGTCGCCCGGTGTGGCTTGCGTGAGCCATGGTGCAGCTCCGGCCGCGGGCCTCCCGCGCCCCGGTGTCGGCGTCGGCGATGGTAGACGAGGGCCAGCCCTCCTCGGAGGAGGAGGCGGAGCACGGCCTGTTGCTTGGGCAGCCCAGCAGCGGCGCGGCCGCCGAGCCGCTGGAGGATGAGGAAGGGGAGGAGGAGTCCGACGACGAGGCTCCGGAGGAGCTGACTTTCGCCAGCGCCCAGGCCGAAGCGAAGGAAGAGGAGAAGCGAGTCCGGGAGACCCTGCGCAGGTGTGGGCCTCGCGGCCGGTCCGGCTGGCCCCGCGCCCCCCCTCCCCGGCGCCCCGCGCGCTGCGGCTCTGACCGGGTCTCGTCACGCTTTTCCGCAGGGATAAATCGCTCCTGAAGGAGAAGAGGAAGCGACGTGAGGAGCTGTTCATTGAACAGAAGGTTCGTCTCAGTTTGAAAACCACTCGGGACAAAATCGCCGTTTTGCGGCCGTGAGAGCTGAGGTGGGACGCGCGCCGGCCTCGCTGCGGGTGGCGTGACCCATCGCCGACGGCCGGGGTTCTTGCCGCGCGGTGGTGTCTGCGGCTGCTGTGTCGTGAGCGTGGGGTGGGCGCTTTGCAGGCTGAGCCTCTGCGCGCGGTGCGTCGCTCTGGTGCCTGGAGGGCTGGCCACAGAATGACCAGCCCAGTGGACAGGACCGAACCGCCATCCACCTAAAACCGTGACGTGCGGCCTGCGCTAAAGCTGCGAAAGAACGAGACGCTGCGTTCTGTACCCACCTCGGTCCCGGCCCAGGTGCTGGGCAGGCCTGAGACTGCGGGAGCAGCCCGGCGCGAGTCCTGGGTCAGGTATCGTGCACCTCATTTTCTATCGGTGTTTTAAATGTCTTTCAGAAAAGGAAGCTGCTTCCAGATACTGTTCTAGAGAAGTTAACAGCTCCACAGACCAGGTGAGTAGCGGATCCTGTATTATAACATGCACCCATCTTTGAACTGCTACATTTATTTGAAGCCACGTAACTGAGGAAATGATAAGCCTAAATGAAAAAACCACACAGGTTTCAAGGTTTGTGGGGAAACGTGGAGAGAAAGGCCATGGCTGACTCTTAGTTTCCCAGACCGTGCGCAGTGAGCTGTGCAGCCTCACACTGCAGATGCTGCTGGGTGTGTGTTTGAAACTGACAACCAATGGAAGCAGCAGGTACTTAGCCACCAGCTCCTAAAACGCACCTTGTCCTACACCTGCCACCTACCTGTTGTTGCTCCTCCGCACCCATTTCGTTCAGTAGTTTCACCAGTTCACTGTTAACAGCCTAATGTTCATCCTCTGCCCTCCAAAAATAATCAAATACTGTTAAATTTCAACTTCTACATATTTGTAGTTTTCTCTCCTTAGTGCTTTTATTTCAGTTCATTTACTTATTAGTCCGATGATTCTCAAATTTTCAATAAAAGAACTTTTCTAAAAGTATTCAGCCCGAGTACAGTAAAGTGTATTTGGTGGCAAATTCCCTTTTTCCAAACCAAGCTAAAAATGTCACCTCTCCACTCTTTGACTTCCCACCCTTCCTGTCATTCTCCCTTTGTATAGCTTTCTGTGCTTCTGTATACACATAAACATCTCACTTTGTGCTTTTGTCAGTATTAGTCTCTCCACTAGACCAGACTCAGAGGCTAGTCATATTACCTCGGGTGCAAACTGTTAATTTTGTGATTTCTCATAATAGAGGCAGGCATACCACCCTTCACTTTGCATTTTGATATTGACAACTCATTGTTAAATCTTTCACTTTTTAACTCCACTAGCCATCTACTTTCAGAAGCCTGTTAGTCTGATTTTCACATCTGGGATGATACTTGAATCCCAGTATATACTAGCTTGTTGATTGGGAGTTTGATGGCATTGGGCGGGTGGCTTTGGCTTATGTTTTAATAAAGCTGAGTAAAAATCCTGAGGATGATACAAGGTGTTGTCATTAGTCAGTGGCTTTTTTGTTTTCTTTCTTAGCATAAAGAAATCACCTGGAAAACTGAAAAAAGGTATGAACTACTTTGAATTAAATAACTTCTCGTTTAAATGTCAAATGTCTTTAGATTTTTGCACTTAAATGTTAAAGGCTCACAGGAAAAAAGCATAGAATTGACCAAGTTTAGCTTGGGCTTGTTGCCTTTATTACAAACAAAAGTTGAATCTACATTGGTATGTAATAGTGATTTAAAGCAACGCCAATAAATGTTGGGTGTTGGGTTGTATTTTTTTCTTTTTTTTGGTCCATACATATGCTTAATTAAGATATAATTCCTTCTTTTAGCTGATTTGCAAAAGAAAAATGAATGTGTAAAGGGGAGTGACGCCAAGAAAACTAAAGTGCAGAAAGTACAGTCTGTTGGGTAAGGGTTGTCTGCTCATAAAAGCTTGTGTCATGGTGACCTTTTGAGGGTGTTTTTTGCATGGAAAAATGTTAGCAGTTTAGATTGGATCCTTTGTAGAAAACTCAATTTTGATATTAAAGCATTTGTTATAATTTAATATGAATATTAGACTTTCTTAATGTTGAGCCCTATAATTAACTTTGTCTGTATTTACAAAATTAGGGACTTCCGCTATTTAAGACAAGAACACTTTCATTTGAAAATAAGCATATTATTAACACCTTCATTTGCTTTGACTTTTTGTATTGTTCACCAGCCAGAATAAAAGCTATGTGGCTGTAAGGCTAAAAGATCAAGATCTAAGAGATTCAAGGAAAGAGGCAGCTAAAGCCTTCATACAAAACTGTTTATATGGCCCAGGAACCAACAGAACTACAGGTAGGTACTTTGTTATAGATGGATGGCTTTTTCTCACTTTTTGCTGTGATTAAAACAAAGAATTTTCTTTTACAGTAAATAAGTTCCTGTCCCTTGAAAACAAGAGGTTACCAGTGAAGAAGGCTGCAGCCCAGTTTTTAAATAATGCTTGGGGTAAGAGCTAACTACATTCTCTTGACTTTGGTAGCTTTATGTGTATACTGAATAATGTTTCTTTTTAAAAAAATACTCAAATAATTATGAAGTATCATTTTTATAATTTTTTAAAAAGTTGTTTTGGAGTAGGTCAGGGTAGTATGTCTCTAACATACTCTAGTCCAGTAGACGTAATATTTAAATTCATATTTGTAAAGTAGGGCAAAATTGTGTATGTTTTAGATTTTTTGCTGGGAATTTTGTAAATAACAAAACACAAAACTTTCTATTGTAGGAACCCAGAAAAAACAAAATGCCAAGAGGTTTAAGAAACGGTGGATGTTCAGGAAGATGAAAGCTTCTAAGAAGTAAATCGAAGATAAGTGTATATAAAGAACTTGTTATTCAGAGGATTCTTTTTTACGGGGGGAACATCTCATAATTTCTATACCATCTGAATTGTCATTACAAAAATTGTAAATAAAAGGAGTATCTAGTCACATTTTTTGCTTCTAGAGCATGGCTGTGCTTTGTCTATTTGCACAATGGAACAGAAACAGATTAAAATGAATTCTTTTCCTTTCTTTTGTATTTATGAAATTATCACAATCCCAACAATGTTTCTTATACCCCTCCCCCCATCCTCAATGTGGGTATGTGGCAGAAAAAGAAGTAACATCCATTAAGTCTTAATTGTATTCTCAGATGCCTTAGTCACTCATATGTTTTGGTGCTATTGATGAGACTGTTTTGCAGAATGTGGAATAAATAACTGGAACAGTATCTAAAATGTAGACCAACACCCATTCTTTGTGTACATCATGTAGTCAGCAATACATTTGCATAGCCAAAGGATACGGCCATCCAGCTGAAAAGCTTTTATGACATAAGAAGTCTGCTTCACTGGCAGTCACATGAAAATTTCACAAAGTCAAATGGAGGAAATTGAGATTATTCTCTTTCACCTACAACATCAGGTTTGATCCCAATCCAGGAAGGCCAGTAACTTGAAGGCAGTCTTAAGATATAGACCTATTTATGCAATTACCTAGTATATAAACTCAGTTGAGACTCGTATCTGTAGAAGTAAATTTTTAATGGCTGGTTAATTATATCACTACATTTTTATTGCAATATAGTACTCATTTAAGCACTTAAAAATGGAAGGTGTACAAAGATTAAATTAAGACACAGTAAATTGACTAAATATTTGGTTTTTATATAAATAAAGGTCATAACCACACTGTTGACATGTAATACTGTTATAATACAACAGTTAAACTTGTGAGTCTACAACAGAAGTCCTCTGTAGTTAAACAGGAAACAAAGTTGAAAAAGACCATGTTAAAACAAAACTACTGGGACTAACAGGTCGGGATTGTAAGTAGCAACAAACATATTCACTCAGCTCCTGAGTATTTCAAGTTTTACAGTACACATTAAAAATGATTTCTTCCATCAACACTATAAATTCAAACTGTCGGATGTTTATGCATTTTGCAAGTTACACTGATTGGATGCTTATATGGGAGCAGGGGTCGGAACATCTCCCAATTTGAAGTTTACATCACCCACATGCTAACACAAACACAACTTGTTCCATTTCCTTCCCCTCTCTTCCCCCCAACAAAGGCGGCAGGATTTTTTGGTTTCTTTTAAGTAATTGTTTTAAAGGATTTGTGATGATCAATTTGAACGTCTGAAATTCAGTAATATTTAACTCTTAGACAACTAAGAGGTTAAAGATGGAAAATAATTTCTCCTAACACTAAGTTAGAAAATCATTTGCATCATGCTGTAAACTAGGAAGCAATGTAAAGCGACAAAAACCTGTCCCCAGTACATAATTAAAAAAAATCTAAATTTCAAATCAGCAGAGCTGGTCTACTTCCATGTTGACTATATGCCACGATATAAGTGTGAGCTCCTTAGATGCATAGCTAATGTAGATAGTCTTCCACTGTGGCAAATGCACAGGATCCAATTCCCGATCGAGCCATCAGTCCTAGACATTGTGTGGCCTGTCCCATTGCTAGGGCAAGTGGAGGTTGCTTTGGCAGATTGTGGGTTTCTGAGGAAAAATGAGAAATGGAAATTGCAATTAGGAAGGCATTAAAAGAACAATTTGGAAAACAATGCATTACTCTTACTCATACAAAAATGACCAGAGCCTATTATGCTCAAATACCAAATGATCAATATGTTGGAAATAACTGCTCTAATAAGGTAACATGGGTACTGGATATTCAACTTTAAGGAATAGTCTTTATAGAATTAGACTTCTAATGTATTACTCAAAAACTTAGCTATATTAGCTAACATGGGAAAAATGTAGACCTTTATCTGATTATTTGGGGGGGGGGGGACAAGAAATACTTAAATTTCTCTTCTAATCCGCTGACCTTAACAGGAAAAAAAAAAAAACACCGGATTTTCAGTGAATGTTTCACTGATGGATTTTCTCTGGGGATAAAAGCCAAATGAAGTTGCCTGAACATTTCACCATATCCTGGTGGGTACTGGGTTGACTGGGAGCAAAATCACCTATATTTTCAGAGGGGTTAATTCATAATTCATAGGTGAAACACTGTAAAAACTACCAAGAAATTAAAGTTTTTAGGGTCCTACATATAGATAAATTTCCTTGTTAGACTAATTGGTAATAGTAACGTACTTACCAAAATATATTCTTAGCAAAGAGTTAATAGTGAAAGTAGCCAAATTTACAGACCCTGGTCTAAATTTCTTAATAGAGAGATGTCCTAATTTTAAGTTTATGTAGATTGCTGACTAATAAAATTACTAATAGACCTTCAACTGAAAACAAAGACAACTAATCCACAGCTTGTAACACTGTTAAATTACACTTGATTATCAGACGTGGTATGGTGGTGACAGGAGGGGGGGAAAAGCTGGAAAGGATGAAGCAAAAAAAAAAGTTCTCTTGATGGTACAAGAGAAAAGAAATTGGGATAAAATATATTAAGGAAAAAGTATGCAAGAAAAGGCAAAAAGACGAGAAAACGTGGTCTGTGGGCAACACTCAAGTGCTGCCTGTGCTTTGGCAAAACTATGTAGCTGGATTCTGATTTTGACACAACATGTTTTTACAACTCTTAAGCAGTTAATAGTTTATTCTGTGTTAACTTGAACCAACTTAATTTTCACACAAAATCAACATGATGATAATGGAATAAACACCAAAAAAGGAAACATCCTTTCAAAAATGTCACTTTAAGGTCCACAGGGAAGTAACCCTGCTCTGAGGCAAACATCCAGGGCAGTATGTCTGAGTGTTACCTAAACACAAAGCAATACAGGCTTCATGATTTCCTATAATTTCAAAAAGATTAAAAAATTATATATCATAATTTGTTCTACAATCCCAGCATTGCTACTCAGTTCTCCGGCTTTTACCATTAGAGCTCAATGAATTGTAGCTACGCAGAAAATAAAACACATTAACCAAAGAAAACTCATAGTACTTACTATATAGAAATTCTAAACTTCAGATATAGCAAGAGGCAACTCCTATTTTAAAACTTCAGTATTAGAACTCTATTACATGATGACTTAAAAATGAATACAATGAAAGAATAAGGCACAAATACGAGGACTTTTAATTTCTTTCCTATGTGAAATTCCAGCCCTTCTTATAAGTTTTCCTGTCTGAGCATCCTCTAACCTACTCTTTGTGGCTCTGCTCTAATCTTTCTAAAATAATCTGAAACATCGCTCTAAATCCCCACATCTAACAAACAGCACAGGACAGATTTCGGAATAGGAGTCCCATTTTCCTTAAAGAATTTCATTGCAAGCTCAAGTGAAAAAAATCACTCTCATCTACAATATCTTTGGAAAGAATTGCCCAGAAATTAAAAGCTTAAAACCACCAACCCTATAAGTTCATATACAAATGCACACAGTGAACCATCATAGAATCCACATAAAAGGCAGATTTGAGTACCTGAAAGAAAGGCAATCAACCAGGGAAATAACTAATTCCAGTTTCTTTCTTCATGCTCACCTGTGGCTAAGTCTCACTAGTTAAACTGCTCTCCATCCACCCCTTATGTCTGGAAAAGGCCTAAGTTTATATTCAAGTCCAAGAGCCAGTGCCAACAGGGCTCCTAGAGTGCCATGTGCCCGCATGGATCACTAGAACTGGGATAGAGATGGCTTAGGCCAGAAACACTTACACCCAGACACAAGTTATTTTCCAGATATCCTAAGATGCAACCAAAGTACTGTTTTGATTCCATTAATCCATTTGATTTGGAATTGCAATAAATGAAGTTTTCTATACTTCAAGGTAATTTTAATTTTTTAAAATGCAGACACCATTTTTCTTATAATTGTAATACAATTACCAGCAAAATATCACCTCAAATAGCAGAGAATCCAATGGAAATTGTGTGCTTGGCTTCACTTACCTAATATTGCACTGTTTAGAGCTGAGCACACAGGTTCTCTCTGAATGGGGTCAAGCTGGTTTCCAACTGGGCTGTTCCAAGGATCTGAATAAGCTAGTAAACTGAATGCATCCTGTTGAAAACAATTTGATTTTAAATTGAAACAGTTCACAGTGCTCATCTGAGTTATAAGCGGAGATGTAAAATAGGCTTTAATAGGCACTATACTAATTTAAACCATTAATGCCTATGACAATGAAGCTATGTATGCTTTAATAACTAGATGATGCAGCAAAGCCTAACTGGTTGCCATTTTTCTTGTAAACAATCATTCTCATCTGTCTTCCCCTATTCCTGTAACATATACAGAATAGTCGAATAGTCTCCTTTCCCTGTTCACCCCACACAAAAGATCTAACTCCTGTGGAAGGCTGGGCTAACACCGGTTAAAGTAAAGAGGAAGACAGCATATTCAGATGCTTTGCAATTTATTTACTATCAGACATACGAATTTGACATTATAAAGGCTGGACCTATCTATTCATTCTCTAAAACAGATGCGGGAACTGAGTACAACTCACTGAACATCATCTTCTTGAATTCAGTATTACAAAAACTAAACTGACTTCCTTTCAAGAAAATTCCGATGGTTCCAATCATTCTCAACACCTTTGCTAAAGTTAACTGACACCAATCTTTGAAACAACATTTTGTGCCATCCATCTTTCAGAGATGTGCATATGACGAGATTCATGTTCAAACTGCAAGGTTTTGGCCTTTGGCAAGTATCAATCTTTCTGTCAGCTTCATCGTTTGTTATAATGGGATCATTCATACTAATGCCTACTATTTTAGACTAATATGAGGACTGAGCTAAATAAGGGAAGTTAGTGATATGACAGTAAGACAATAAACGTCTTACTCTTTTGATAAAAGTCAATGGCCCACTTCAGAGTAATGAAAGAGATATAAATAGACATAGGACACCCTCCAACTCAAAGACATTATGGAGGGATGATGAGGAAACTAAATCAGTTACTCAGTAACAACATTTTCAAAATGATGATTACAAAAGTGTGGAAGATAGAATTCCTAAAGAATCCTACCTCCCTGGTTCGGCTGCTCCACATTCACCTAGTCATCCATCTTTCTAGTGTTCTGAAAACAGAAGTGGAAGAAAGGCCTCCTGCTCAGTTGTAATCTTGCCCTTTCTCATTCAAATCTAACTCTATATCTTGACAATTACGAAAGAAGGACCCATGAAAGCAGAGCTGTGCGGTTAGTCTGAGGCCCCTGGGAATACATGTGCCTCTAAATAGGCAGTTCCCCATTATCGTTGACTGCTGAGTAGTTCATGCACATTAGACTTCTTCCCTCAATTATTGTTATAATGAAAGCTTTCTGAAGATAAAAACTATTATACTCTAGTTGGTCCTTGCACAATACACGGTGGGGGCAATGAGCCCATGGCAACTGAAAAGTCCAGATATAATTTATAGCCGGGAATATGAATCTGTTAGTTCCACTTGTATGGATTCAACTAACTCCAGATTTGGTTGGTTGAATCTGACCTGTGAACAGAAAAACTCCACATACAAACAGAACTGTGTTTTGCAAACCTGCAATGTTCATGTGTCAGCCATATTTTGAATGCCCTGCAGCTACTCATGTGTTGGTACAGGGAAGAAGCTTCAGACACTTCCTGGCTATACGATCTAATTCCAATAGAATATATATATTTAATACATTCCACAAAACTACTAAGTTCTTTCATCCAAATGTAAAGACAGGCAGTATTAGTATATAATATCCTTAGATATTACTCACAGACTAACACAGCAATGAGAATTCTTTAATGTGCACTGATATTGTGTGGTTAAGGTTTCAAATGCTGACATTCATATTTCATTTCATCCCCTCAATAACTTTAGAAGGTAAATGTTATGTAATGTCCACCTTATGGAGCTGCTTCTAAAGAAAGGGACTGTGCAGTTAAGAAGTAAGCTCACAGAGCTGGTGATACACTTCTACTAAGATTAATTTCTTCATTTTAATTTACCAATCTAATATCACGAGGAAAAAAGTCTAAAATTTTGCTCATATTTTCATAACTGTTTAAGACAGCTGCCAGACGAGGACACAAGACCTCATCCCTGTGTCACAGACTCACAAAGTCTTATGTGGAAGGCAGATGTGCATATGTAACTGTGCGGTGGACTGTGTCACAAGACACAGAAATGGGCTCAGTTTACATGGAAAGTGAGGTTCAGAAAAAAGGAGGAAAGCCTGGTTGAAACCTTGTATGATGGGTTAGTTGCCCCCCTCCCCCAATCTCACTAAAATGCTGAATTTTTCCCATTAAGGCAGTGACATGGTTTCAAACTGAATTTAGACTGAAGTAACAGCAACACATGAAACACAGCGTAGGAGTGTAGTAAAGTTATATAAGCAAGAAAACTAATACTGCCTTGTAAAAGGAGAATAATTTACAGTATCTATTTCCCAAAAATCAACATCTAGAATTTTATCTTCCTTTACAAAAATGGAATAAAACATTAATGTTTTAAATTCATGCTGTAAAGCTTAATTGGTAATGATAACCGAAGAAATGCAAAAAAGCAATTTTAAGATAGGACATTAAACTAACCAGTGTGGGCTTAAGTGGTAATGCCAAGAGCACATTCTTTTATTACTGTTGGGAAGTTGGTAGAAGGTTCCTGGAAAGCAAGAGTCACATAATCATATCAATTTGACTCCATAATTCTACTTCTAGGATTTTATTCCAATTGAAATAATTTTAAAGAAGAAATAGAGATCCATTTGTACAAAAGTGCTCATGAAAGCATTTGAATGAAGATAAGTAAAATCTAACAGTACATTTTTGTATCTTAAATTGATATAACAACAAAATATTATCATGTAGTCATTTAAAAATAACTAAGTCATGCATAGAAACTGGAAATAAATCTTTATGACAATACATAATGATAGCTACAACTACTAAATAAATAAAATATACACATATGGGATTTAAGGTAAAAAAAGGTTTCTGAAATATCAGCATTGTGCATTACATTTTATTTTAGCTCAGTGAGAGTAATTTCTGAGGGAGTTGTGACTTCATTTAGGATGGAGAGTCAAACTACTTATTGTGGCTTAAAATCTGCCAGTATCTAGGTAGGTCTACTTCTGCTTCCATTACTATTGCAACAGATCGTTGCAGGCTGGAGCTGCTCATTAATATCCGACTCTACATTGTGTCTGCAGCAAGGCCTGGTGACACTGCATGAGTTAACAGTTGCTGAACAATTTTAGGCAGTTCACTTGGGAGTCACTAGCAGATTTAATCAGGTAAGGCACAAATACAAAGACAACAGGAGGAGGAAAGAACATTAGAGAAAACTAGAAAAGAGGTGCAGAGAAATCCTGCTGTCCCATTTCACCAAGAGGGGACTTTTCTGGTGCAGTTTGCCTCCAAGTCCTCAACTTGAGAACAAAATACACAGATACTAAGGTAAAGCACTGGGTAAATGAATCATTCTCTTTATATGTGGACAGAAATCAGAAGCCTATGTAAATCCAAAAGAAAGATTAAAAAAAAAAAAAAAAGCCAGAAAGAAAAATACCGGATGGTTTTGCTCATAGCAGGAGTATAATGGACCAGGCGAGAAAATGATAAGAATAATGAACAGCCATATACCAGAGACATTTTGTGGGGGTGGAGTGGGGAATGGGATCAAAAACAGGGGGTGGGGGGGGGAGAGAAGTGCACGGGACTATGGTGATGGCACACGGGTGACTTGGTGATGGGAAACCCACGGGGATTACAACCGAGATAAAAAAAAAAATGTACAAAATGATGTAAAAATAAACTATTATAAAAACAAACAAACAAACGAACACTAGAATCATATGACCCGAAAGGAATAAAAGGAAAATGAATACTTTATAAGTCTTCTCAACCCCTACAGAGAGTGTGAGTAGTATGTGTGTGAGAGTGTCTGAGATCCCTAACTGGGTCAAGGTATGTAAAGGGAAAGACAAGGAAGCAAGCAGCCCCGGGAATTCAAGTCTCAAAGCAGTTGGCATTTGCTAAGAAGTCAAGAAATGCAACTGAGATGGAAAAATGCACAAAATGATGTAAAAATAAACTATTATAAAATTTTAAAAAGTCAAGAGATGCAAAATCAAAACCATCTATACTCTTGAGATTAATGACGACTTCACATAATTCAATAAATAATCAGGAACTATATTATCCTGGAGAACAGGCCTGCAGTAACATTTACTGAGTGTCATGCAAACTGGAATACAAGACACAGTAAGCTGGTGAAATAAAATCTTAAAACTTCAAAGACTAAGAAACAGGGCTCTCCCTGGTGGTGCAGCGGGTTGAAGCCCAGCACTAAGAGGCTAAAGCCACTTCAACACAAGTTCAACACCCGCCCTGGAGGTGACCACATGACGCAGCAGACCTCTCCTGACCCATCTGATGCTCCCCTCAACAGTGTACTTCGTCAATCAGCCTGTTCTGCTCCCCACTCTGTCTCTGGTGAATACTCTCACTACCCCTGCACCTTTGGCCTATACCCCAGTTCTGTATACACAAATAAATAAATCTTAAAAAAAAAAAAAAAACCCAAAACCTAAGAAACATGCATTTCTTCATTATACTCAATTACCATAAAATTATAACAGGACAGATAGACCAGCATAAAAAAAAAATCTTCAAATCACTTCATATTTTCAAAAAGCCCCTAACACAAGACCCTTCCAGCTATCTTGTGAGGTCAGCACTTATTGAACAACACTACGCCTTGCTCCTTCCCCACTCTCATTCTCTCACACTGCTCACAACAGACTGAATCTAGACGTGGGTGTTAAGACTCCAGGCTGTCCTCTATGGAGCAAAGCATTAAAAAGATTTGTGAAAAAGTGAAAGCAGCAACACCACTTTTCTCATTTTTTCTTGTTTTAGGAAGACAGTCATTTTTCATACAAATATTAATTTATTTAATGGGTTCTTATTTTAAAATGAATAATTTTTTATTGTAGTTTTAATTTCTATTGTGGTTTTAAAAAAAAAAACAATAAACAGAAGCCACATAGAATGAAACTCTTCAGGTATCTTCTTAAAATATTTCTCAAAAATGACTAGACATCAAAAAGGTTGAAAACCACTACACATTCTCAGTACCTAACCAAGAAGCCCTCAGTAAGTTTCTGAAATGGGTTTTAGATACCAAAGAAAATTTAGTAATAAAGCCAGAATATTAACTTTCTTCTTAGCAGTTTGGTATTAGAAAAGGTTCTTAGAATCTGCACAGTGATGAAACTTCCCAATCTGGAAAAATCAGTTTTCCATTAAATTCAACTTCGACTTTATAATAAACAGTTAATTGACTACCTAGGTGCTATAAGCACTAGAGATATTGAAAAGGTGAAGAATTCAGTAAAAACATATGACTTCAAAGAACTTGTAATGTTATAGGGCTAATATGAACAGCTATTTTCCAAATAAATGGATTTGATTTGACTTTTTAAATGAAAAAGAAATTTATATAACTCACTAATTTTCTTTAGCATAAAAATCAATTCACTTTCTCTTTGGTAGCCCAGGGTCACCATCAAAAATAGTACAGAACCCTACAGTTGACCAGTAAATGCGGCTAGGGACACCAACCCCCAGTCAAAACTTAAGGATAACTAACATATAGTACAATCCTCTGTATTCATGTAAAGTGGACTGTGCAGTCCAAGCACATGTTGGTCAAGGGTCAGCTGTACCTGGTTGATTATTTAGTAGTGCTTGGCACACATGGAAAGAGACCTTGTCACTCTTAATTCAGGACGTTTTAAGTGGAGGTTAGTGCCTGAAATATCTTGGAGCCAAAGCTGTTATGAAAAGCCATGAATGTGGGTTTCAATGCAGTAGGCTGTGAGATCAGACAGGAAAGTTTTACAAGATTGAATGAAACTGTCTGTGGCTGGACTAGCATAGGAGGGAATAGCAGTAGCCACTCCACTTCCTATTATACCCAAGAACCAGGTCATGGCCACTAGTATCTTTTGTAACTTCTTTCAAAATTTTACATTATATGTAACAAATCAACTTTCACCCCAACTTAGAGCAAGAGTTAAAAAATTTAAAAATCAGTGGTTAGGTTAATGGTTAAAAGGCTTATTACAGGGCTGATGGGAAAAAAAATTAAATAGTCTTAACATCTCCACAACTGACTGACTTAAGGTAGGGGTAACTGCCATCTTCAACTGACAAGCGAAACTCTGGCTAGCTCACCAAGTTGTTTAAATGTCATCCATGTCAGAGACAAGTCCACAAGAGATTTGAAAATGTATTTTAACTGGCTATGAAAGATGACCCAAACCTTGAGCAATCACCAAAATGAAAGCTCAATTTGGTGCAGCCTCAACAATGTTGAAAAAAAATAGAAATAGTTCAAATTTATAATTTGATCAGTACACTCAACACTTCTCCTAGTAACTGTCTATTTTATGATTCATACAATAAAACTAAGAAAGATAGGTGAGAAAGGACACAAAACACTAAGTGGAAGAATTAGGATGTAATCAGCTTTTTATGTCATGTTCAGCATTTTACAAGTACAGCAGAGCTACCTAACCTTACCAGACATTTCACTCTCAGAAAGACAGGAAGCCAGGAATTTATGTACAAGTTTCTCAACAAAGTATGTTTAGCCCTAGCGCTTCTCAGTGTTCCACAAAATGACGTTAACAGTTCCTATGAGATACATGTGTAAAGGTTTCAAAGGCAAACAAATTTACCTTTAGCATTTTTTTATTTGCTGTGTTCTTGCCACATTCTCTCCTTAGCTGTTCACTCATTGCTTGGAGCTCTCGTCCAAAGTGAATCATTCTTTCTATGGCAGCTTGACTTCCTCCACACAACTGGCGTCTTAACTGACTTGAATCAACTTCTGCAAGCAAAACAACATTTTACTCCTTATATATGAACTATATTGGAGAAAAATAAATTCTTTATAATATTCTATGTATTTCATTTAGCAACAACCACCCAGTATTTCATCACAATGTGCAGGTTTATTTTTTATTTCATAGGCAATTTTGCAGCTCAAAGGTGTACTTTTCTTAGGTCACAAGGGCCTAGGAGCCAGCAACTAGTACATCAGGTGATGACTAATATTATCAACGGGTTCTTAGAAACTGTGACTTTAAGTAAGACATCTTAAGATAAAACTAGATTCTCTAGTAACATTCCATTCAACATTGGCTGGGACTTGTTCTCAACACTATAATGAAACAATGTTGAACAAAACAGTATTACTCAAGGATCTGCTGTTTATCTTCATAAGTCCCTGATCAATAATGTAATTATAAATTGCCAATAATATACTATCACTAATGAAACAGATGATAATTATTAACACTTTTTTCCCCTAAAGATTTATTTATTTATGCATACAAGAACTGGGTATAGGCCAGAGATTCAGGGGTGAGAGGATTCACCAGAGAGGATGGGGAGCAGAACAGGTAGATGTACTGAAATACACTGCTGAGGGGAGCAATGGGAGAGTCAACAAAGGTCTGCCATGCCATGTGGGCCACCTCCCTGGCCAGGAAATCGAACTCATGCTGCAATGACTGTGGATAGGTTCATTGTACTTCACTTTAACCCACTGTGCCATCAAGGAGGGCCAGATAATTAACACTTATTAAACACTAACTTTTGTGCTATAAGCTTTACACAGATAAACTCATTTAACCTTCACAATAATCCAAGAGGCAGTTATTATTATACCCATTTTACAGATGAAGAAACTGAGGTATAAGAGTGCTTAAATAATTTGTCCAAGGTTTTACAGCTAGTAAGTGGCAGTTGATGAATTCAAATCCAGGTAATCTGGCTCTATAACTCATGCTCTTGATTACTATGCTTAAATTACGACTTAGTACAAAAATTGCTGATTATCTGACAGAAAAAAAACTATGCCTTTTAATCAGACCCATTGCTCAAAAAACTGAATTATGCCTAAGAGCACATAATTTTACCAAAGCAGTTGCTTAAATTTCAAAAACCTTGCACTTGTAAAGTACTTTCTTATAAGCTATTCAAGTAAATAGCTTTTAAACTCAATGCCAAGAAATCTAAGGTTGCCGTGGAAATCTGATAATAAGAATTTATAAACAATAATTTTCACCCTCAAATTCAAGGGAAAGTTTGTTGACAATTTAATTGTATAATACAATCTACTACACAAGTTGTCAGCAAAGTAAATTATACATGTTTATGTATCTTTCAATCAAATAATTTTGGGGTTGAACAGCAAGGTCATGCTCAAGTACCAGTGTGTCCCAGGCACTCAACAATGGATAGTCCTATATATTCACATTAAATGAATTTAACAAATTTTGTATGAATAGAATTTATAAAATTACATCTATCTTTTGACTATTATTGAATAGTGAAGTGTAAAAACTTTTCACATCTCTAATACTAAATCTCCTAAAGGGTATTTCACACAAATGAGTGAGTACTGCATTAATGTCAGCACTAAAGTTGAGCCAAAACACAGTCCAGCAAAGAAACCCATCTAGTATGTAACTGCAGATGGTTCTGGAAAGTAACTCTACTCTGACTAGCAACCACTCTAACAAGAAAGTGTGAGAGTATGTAGCCATGTCAAATCCAATGGCACATACATCTTTATATTTGATTTAAGCTCAGCTGTGAATCAGTACAAGTAAAAACATAACCTTGTAGTCATCATTTTTTATTAAAAATGTAAGAAATATCACTGCAGACCCATTTCGGTGTCACAATCTTCCATTTCGTGGTCATGTTTAGAGCTACCATTTAGGAAACCATTGGATGAAGTTTCTCCAACTCCATTGGAGTAGTGATCTGTTTCCATGTCTACATCATTACTGAAAATGAAAAAACAAACCTAATTTTAGCAATATCACATTTGCAGCTTAGTTTAAAATAAATTACTAATACTAAGTAGCCTACTTAGAAACTGATTTCACAAGGCAATAGCAATCTGCAAAAAAGGTATTTGGTTAAATCTTAAATGTATTAAAAGCCAAAAGTTGACTGACAAATCTGTACTCCTGGAGATGGGGGGCAGTTGGGGGAAGGGGGGAGAAGCACATGTACTAAAATGTAATTGTTTAATGACTTGTACATCAATATGCAGAAGTCATCTTCAGCAGACACTTCATACTGCTTTTCACTCAGAACTGTACTTCATTCCTTGTTAATCAACTCTTGCCTCCAGGTCCCCAATTCCATGACAGCAATCATTTTTCAGGATATAAGGGGAGAACCTAACTTTCAAAACAAACTACTCCTGGAGCCCACTCCACCTGCCTGTTCAACTCACTGTTAAGACTATTTCTTCCTTAACAGCTTTGAAATGTGTCCACACTACTAAAATTATACCCTCTTATAAGGCAAATAATTTAAAACGCTAAAAACCATTCAGTCTCGTCCTCACATACTTTCCTAGCACTCAAACTATTTTTCTCTCACAGGCTTTCATACTGGCTAAAGAGTCTAAAGTATTATTGAAAAAATTTTAATGCTGTCTTGGATACAGAGGCTATTTCCAATTTTCACTCATTTCATGTTTATCACTAAATGAGTAACTACTGAAGTTGGCAATGTATGCCCTTCAGAGCCAAAACATTCTCTATACAACAATAAATATTTAAACTTTACAATTTCACACAGAAGAGCTAGCTAATGATTATATATTGGCCAGGAGCAAATACTTGACAAAATTTTTAAGAAAATATTTAAGCAAAAGTGACCTTTTTCCACAGAAGAGCAGTGTATATCTATTTGCAGAATTAAAAAACAAAAACAAAAACAAAAACACTAAACGCAGGTGAAGAATAAGTCTTCTGTGTGTAAAGTCACAGAAGTAAACACTGGCTAATACCCTGGAATGGATATGTGAATTTAAATGTTTGAGTAGTGTGTAAAGGTGTAAGTGGACGTGCACACATCTTACTAGTAATACTACATGGTAAAAAGATCTGTCCAAAAGCACAAAGATCCCTTTATCAGTCGAGAAAGCTTATTTACAATCTTGACAAACTTTGAGAATAGATAAGAAAATCAAAGTTTAAAAATGAAAAGGTTTAATTTGATGAAAATCTTTAAGAACACAGCTTTTAGTGATCTCAACAATAAAATGGTTTGGTTTTGTTTCTGACAATTCATTGTGGCATTGGAGAAGGAGTCACTGACTCCTTCAATTAAAAGCCTCTGCACCATTGTTCTCTGTGAAAAGCAGGATATAATGAACTAGCATCTGCCCTCCAGGAGTGAACAGCCTATGGAAAGTTTGCTGCTGCTACACCACCAAGCATCAGAGTATGCTGAAACTTACTCACAAGGAGTCATACAACATTTAGTGGGGATATAAATCAAGGAAAGTATCCTGAAAGTGCAGCCATCTTGAGTTTTACAGCTTGAACAGAAAATGGGATGGAGGAGGGGGAGACGTACTTGGAAAAACACATGCCTGGGAAGTCAGAAATCCTGGGAAATAACGTCAGCTTCACAACTTACTAGCTACTAATTATGGACCTTTAAATACAAAATCACTTATTTTTCTGATATTCAGCCTTACATCTGTAAAATGGTTTTAATAATCAATACCATCTTTGTTTGCTTTACATTATTATAAGAAAAGCCATTACCAACTATAAAATTGTTCCTATTTCACAGGTTAAGGTAGTTTGAAGGCTCACTCTCTTATATACCAGACACAATCAAAGAAGGAGGCTATGTCATCAACCCTTCCGTTGTGTTTGCTTCCTGTACTCAGGTAATGAGAGGACTCTTTAGCAACTTCCTGGCATGAGGATAGTATTTAAGAGAAAACCCAGGAACTGAGTTCAATCTTTTTCTCAAGCAACGATAGATTCCTCTACCAAAAATAAAGTACTAATGTAACTATGAAGCACAATAAAGTACGAAAGATTTAACATTTAAAATTTTCATACTATGTTTTTGCTGTAAAAATATTCTAATTCTTTGTTTTCCAACATGTCATATCTACCCTGACCACCTCAGGAGCAAAAGACTGTCACTTTTTCTAATTGTTTTTCCCATACCACTTTTTGTGGACTTCAAAATAACCAATACCACACAAAACCATTAATTCGATGGATTTTTGTGACTTGTGAATAACCTTCAAGTTCTAATTAATTTGAAAATTGCATATATAGATTTTTAAATACCCCTTTCTACAGAATCTCATTTCCATTTTGATTTCCTCATGAAAATTAGGATCTCTCTCCATCAACAAGAAAATTTTGCATTGATTAACATTCTCAAAAAAATGCAGTATGATTAATTATTCAAATTATGAAACCAAATCATCTTCAAATGATAAATCATATCCATTATTTTTATGAAGATAAGATTACCATTCTACTAGTCTTGAACCAAGTTGAGATTTAGATGCTGGATACTTATGGCTGGCTAAATTCATAACTTACTATTACAAACTAGCATTGAATTAAAATGTATTTCAAGAGAATTCAAGCATCATGAATATTAAACTAGAGTATATCAATGATCAAAGTATGGTAACATAGACATCTTCTCAAAGTTCTTCTAAGTCAGAGACCATGCATTGCAAACTGTTGGACAACCAACAGATTCTCAAGATTGTCATCCTGTTATGTATTTATTAAATGACTTCACCACCTGCTATATGCATGCTCACAAAAAAGTTTTCACAAAATTAGTTATTTGAACTCAGGCAAATGACTAGTCATTAATACCAAAAAAATCCCCACAGAGGAAAAAGTTGTTATAAACATATTGTGCACTAGGGGTTAAATAAACTATTATGATTTAGTTTGGAAACAATAAATGGCACTTAGGTGATCATTTAGATATCTGTGTTTGGCAGAAGAAAAGGCATGAACATCCCTGAATTGTCCTTATAATCCCCACTATACAAAAGTGTGTATGCTGTGTAAAAAGGAACACATAAAAGAGCCTACATGCACGAAAAGCTTTGCATTTATTCCTTAAATCTGTTATTTTCTGGGGGGGGTGGGGGTGGGTGGGAATTACATGGCCCAACTTTTCAAAACTATTAAAAATTATGACACATATAAATTAGGTTGCTTATAACAATGCAAGTTAGGGAAATTACCTACCTGGTGAAGTTATTAACTTGCTGTGATCTTGACATATTTATACTGTTCAGTTCTGGTACATTCAAATTGGATGACTGATGTTTACTATGGCAATATGACTGATGTGCTTTACTTGATATTACACCATTACTACAACTTTCAAAACCTAGACAAAAAGAAGAAAGAAAAAAGTACCACATGGAAATACAAACACTAATTTCACATAAGGTAGTAAATAATGTACCCCTATTCTGATTTTGTGCTTAAAATGTAGATTAGTCAATGGACTACTTAAATCATAAACAGATAAATTCTTTGAAAGAAGATAAGGACATTTAATTGTGAGCTATAATTATCTCCTTTAATGTTTGTTAAAGGTTTAAATCCTCCCTTTAATCCTTACAATCCCCCTATCATTTTATCACCCACAATTTACACATGAATACACAGACTAAAACTCTCTCCTAATCTGAAGTGGTATATGATATTCACAAGGGGCGATACTCTATGAAAATAAGAAAATATTTAACTACTGTTTCAGAAAGGTCAACATACAGGAGAACATACACCTTGGGAAAATAGAACTAGAAACAAGCCAAGAAAGAAGAAATATGAAAATATAAGTTTGTCAGAAATAAACCTGTAGAAGTGATGTCTTCAAAGTCAGAAATAAAGGAGAGTGTTAATGAAGAGAACAGCAAAAGCTCTGTCAATAAGGATGGTATGCAAGAAAGGGACAAGAGAGAATGAAGTGGGCTGGCAGATTTTTGCAAGACTGGCTGTTAAAGGAGACAGCAGGCAGTCCAGTTAGGTTTAGTGATGGTGATGGTTAAGATACCACTGCCAGATCACCTTTACACTTAACACAGACCTTTTCATCAGTTATCTGTGATTAATTTCTAGAGACAACCCAAATGTTGCTCATAATTTATAAATTAAGGTTACTGCTAATAACCTATTCTAACAAGAGCAGTTTATTTCCTTGTACTGAAAACACATCCGTCTGATACACCTACAATTTCTGCCAGAACATATTGAGATCAAGTGTACACGTGCAAAAAAGCAACACAGAAAATGTCCAGATTTTACTGAATTTAATTTTGAATAAACACAATTGGGGCAAAACTTTAAAGATAATGTCATAAGATTGAATCTCACCAGAAAAATGTGCAGTACTCCCTTTGCCTGATGCTAAACTGTGGATATTCATTCCATGGCTGGGGCTCATACTTGGACTACTAAAAGGTCGAGGACTAACAGGATAACTGTCTTGAGATTTTGGACTTCGGCCTCCCAAACATCGTACTTCACTATCTGTACCATTCACCATTTCTATAAACTGACGCACTCTGAACAAAGAAAAAAGAAACATTTACTTAGGTAATCTTCAAATTGCTATTTACTTATTTAGAGGAACAGGTGTGTAAAAGAAAGTATTTTAAGAACTTGCATGTACCAGTAAGTTTGGCCTTTATGTAACATGCTAAAAATACTAAATAAAGTTTCAAATACTTCAAATTTTCCAGAAAAATTAAAGTGCAATGGAAAAGATTTTGCCTCTCTTAACCAAGATATACTAAAAGTAAAAATCTACCTGTAGCTATAATAAACAGAATCAAAAAGGACTCCATTTTTAAAGCTAAAAATAATCAGAAACATTAGTTGCATTTGGTAGTACTAAGAATTTAGCAACATAATGGTAGTACTTAAGAATTTAAGAACATAATGTACATACAAAGTAGAGTCTCACCCTTCCTCATTACATTTGCCCTCTTTTCTTAACCCAAATAGTTCACATATAAACTTTATACTAAAACAAACAATACTAACACTTGGCTTACAAATGGTTTTAGTAATTGGGAATTTAACATCTTAAGCTAAATAATACTTAATTTTCAAAGAGTCACAGAATCAACTAAAAAATGCCAAGTTAGGATAGCTATTATCAGAATAAGTCAGGACAGAAAATAAAAATATAAGAGAGGATATGGGAAAGTTAGACTTGTTGTACACTGTGGTGAGAATGTAAAATAAACAGGACTATGGAATTTAATTTCCTCAAAAAAATTAAACCCAGAATTAACGTATGGTCAACAATTCCACTTCTAGGTACATATAACCACAGTATTTGAAAGTAGGACTCATATAGCTAATTGTACACCCATGTTCAACAGCACTGGTCACAATAACTGAAAGTGGAAGCAACCCAAATGTGCTCTGATGGATAAACAGAATGTTTCTTATACATACAACAGAGTATTATTCAGTTTTCAAAAGGAAGAAATTCTGACAAATCCCACAAGCTGAATTTTGAGACATTATGCAAAGTGAAATAACTTAGAAAGGACAACTCTTTTAAGAGTCACTAAACAGTACATCTATAGTTAAATTCAATTTATGAGACAAAAAGTAGAATGGTTGTTATCAGGAGCTAGGAAGAGGGAGAAAGGGGAAGTTATTGTTTTCTTAGCACCAAGTGTTTCAGTTTAAGATAGAATTTTAGAAATGTATAGTTAGTGATAGCTGCAGACCGTACACCTAAAAATGATGTTATGTATATGTGCCAGACTTAACTACAAGTTAATTTGCAGGTGGAAAAAATATATTAACTAGCTTCTAAAAAAGATTTTCACATTTTAAAATATTAAGTAGAATGATAGAAAAAAATAATAGCAAAACATGACATCTGCTTATAGTGCTCAATAGAAAATATTTTGAATAATTTGTTACTTAAATATGTTACTATACAATCATATGTAAAAGACATTCATTTTAAAAGGTATAAAAATGAAAATTATTACAACTGGAAATAATTTGGTTCTACATAATCCACGCATGTAAGAAATGTAACATTTGTTATTAAACAAACTCACTTTAATGTAAAAAGGAGATTAGGATTTCGTTCAAGTAAACTTGGGTATAACTGTTGTGTTGTTTCAATGGCTTCCCCCATTCTTCCTGCCAACACCAATTTCTGAATTCCTGTTTAAAAAAAGAAAGCAAAGGATTAATTTTGAAAGAGTGGACACATAAATTTAATGATGCACCACTGTTTTACATCCTTGTTAATATTTTGACAGCACAGGATTTCTCCCTTCACGTGGAGTCACCATAATGCTCCCACCATTAAAGCGCTTATAGTTTTCCATCATAGCCCACTGTGTTCCCCTTTCTCAGCCTTACCTCCCCCAGCACATAACAAACCTTTAAATTATTGTAATCAAGTTCCATTTTTTCCCCCTAAAATCAGTTTCTAGCTAGCATTTAAGGAAAATTTTCAGACATTTAAAAAATCTAGAATTTCAGTTATCTTCACTAAACTATTGAAAAATCATCAATATATAATAAAGGAAAGATACCAGTTAAGCAATATGTAATTACTAAATACTAAGATGAATATGTTTATGGCACAGACTAACAGTTTCATAGGTATATACTTCTCTTAATACTTATCAAGTTGTATACTTTAAATATGTACAGCTTTTAATATCATACCTCAAAAAGTGGTCAAAACAGACAGGAAACATTAAAGAAATAAATTCAAGATGTGAACCCAACACTAAAACATGCTAGCACAGGTATAGGATGTGAATACAACAAATACTCATTCAGCATTCCCTCTATGTCAGAAATGTGTTAAATGAAGATACCTATTGAGTAAGTGATCACCTTGCTTGCCAGAGCTTATAATGTAGTAAAAAAGACAAACATACAATTAGCTACAACACAAATGTAATCAATGTATTACAGCAGTTTGATCTATTTAAAAAATTCTTTTCATATATCATTTCACCCATCATGCTTTGTTTCCTATGCTCTCAAACAGGCCTTATCCTCCCTAATGGACTAACCACCTTAATGGACTAAACACCTTATTGGACTTACCATGCCAATTTAGGATGGCTAACTGTGAAAACAGTTATAAAGCTGATTTGCTCTTGTTTGAACAGATTTTATAGCTCTGGCCACAAGCCCTGAGACCTAACAATATTTTAAGATCAATACAATCTTAAATTTATATACAATTTAAATGGAAAAATATTCTTTCATCTATTCTCTCCACTAACATCAAATCAATACCACTTTACAATTAAAAAAAAAATATATATATATATATGTAGTATTAGATGTCCACTTCCTGAAACCTCAAGAAACAGTTTTAAGGAAACAATGCTAAGCATTTCTTAAAAAAATTTCCCCGAAATTTTACCTTTCCACATCCAAAACACTGATAGAGTACTATGTTAAATCTTTAAAGGTGACCTTCCAAACTATCAATGAAAATAAATTTTGGAGGTATCATTTTTAACTTTTATTTTAAATTTTAATTTAAAAAATTTCTAAAAATCAATGTGAACAAATCTGTAATCTGAAAACAAGTGTTAGCCATGCACCACAGTGTCCTTACTTTGTCTATTCTTAATGGAAGCTAATTCTTCTAGAACGGTCTGGTCTGTAGATCTGGCAAAGGCCTCTGCTGTGGCACAGTACCCATGGTGGACTAAATAAGATGAAACCATTCTTAAAAAAAAAAAAAAAGAAAGAAACACACATCTTTTAGTTAAGAGCATACACACTTCATACTGTAACTTAATTAAACAAGGTCTACAAGGTCTACTGCAGTGCTATACAACCTATTCTCTTGAAATGATTAAAGATTAATAAACTCAACTTGAAGCTTAGTCCTAAAAAAATCATTCTGTTCTATTCATGAAGTATTTACAAAAAGTAACTGCAAATGTTATACTGAAACTATTCTCTCTAAAAATAATTATTACCAGAGAATCAAGGACATTAAATGACTTTCTGTGATTCTTGGATCCCATCATTCTCAAGCCCTTTCCTACTATTTCTAATTCTTAATATTTTATCCTGCTTACCTAATTTCTATATCACCTTTATGACTTAGGGTGTATTTTGTAAAATACAGCAAGATGAAATTCTAGAACTCATCATTTTCTTTATTCATGAGTTATATGATGGGATTTCAAGGTGTGAACACAAGAAATATTACAGTGTACCCTGAGAATCTTCCACAAGTTTATGAATGAGTCCATCTTGTAAACCAAATTAATTAGTATGGTTGTAGAAAGGAGATAAATTAGCCAAATATGGTTTAGATATAAGTGGCCATTATATCCGAAGTACAAGATTTATTTTTTAAAAAGTCACCAGGTGAGTAAAGCATGTATTTATGTCTATTCACAAAATGTTAGAAATTTGTTGACTCAAAACAAAATAAACTCGAACAGCCAATATATCAAAACGCACCTTTTAAACCAAAGCTACCTTGACTTGACACTAGTAAAAGCCAGTTAGAAAATGATAGGAATCAGTGGGTTCAGGTATAAGGGACTGGGGAAGAAGGGAGAAATTTTTCTAAAAAAACAAGATCTTTCCTTTCATTTCATCTAATTGTTCAAATTTAATAAGAAAATCTTAAGAGGAAAATCCTTTAAAATGAACCTCCCAGGAGGTCATGGTGAATGTCAATTTTGTGTTGGATTGGGACAGGGTAGCAGCTCTCACTGAATTACAATCATAGGATTAAGACAAATATTGTTTCTTCTACCATCCCACCATGATCATGCTGCTCTGTAGCAATCATATTTTAAGCACTGAAGAGTCTGTAACCATAGGTCAATGACCTATCCTAGTAGCTCTAACTCTTAGTAGTTATGGCATTCTTAAGTCAGACTTCACTAACACTGTTTCAACTGCGCTACACAAAATTACTATTTTAAAGGCTTTATAATACCAGATAACAATAACTCTAGGGGATCAAAATCGATGTGTCTTTTAATCATCATCTCCAAAAAATTACATGCAACATTTTGTTAATTTTTAAAATTTAACTGTGCCCCAATGATGGTGTCTGAAGCCTTTGCTATTTTCTTGGGTTAGGTGACAGTAGTGAAAAATAACTATTTAAACTTACTAGTATTTATTTAAATCTATACTATGTGAGACTATAGAAGAACTCCCATTTAGTCGTACTGACAGGTGTCAACTTGAGCCTTTCCACAATGGTATAATCTAAAAAGTTTACCATCATGGGAATTATATTTTTCTGCTAACTTTCACGATGAAATCTGACTTTTTCATCAAAGGCTCCCAGTAAGTGCTCACTTTGGCAGCACATATACTAAAATTGGCAAGGTGCCTGAGCAAGAATGATAAATTTTGTGTGGTGTTACATATTTTAACTTCTAAAACATTTTGAAGATGTCTTGCTAGATACAGTTGTCCTGTATGTGCATTAAAAAGTGTTTTCCAAGTTATATTTAGAGGAGTAACAAATTCCACTATACATTTAAGGAAAAAAACAAACAAAAAACAACTCCTCAAAGAAAACTTGAGAATTTTTGGTAAAGATGGTAAAGGTTATTCATTTTATAGTACTTTTACTGATACCTATCATTTGCTCTGCTGTCACCTAGATCCTCTACCAATGACTAAATACTGAATCCTAAACATTCACCCTGTATTTATGAAACCTAACTCCATATTCATTGTTCTTTGGTATTCATTCATTTCCTCCTCTTAAATGTTTAATGACAGCATACATAAGCAAATGGCACTAAAAATAATTAATAAGATTTAAAAAATTCCTCTTTGGTCAGATATTCTTAGGACAATTATAACTCTGATTCTACAGGATAATATTTAGCAAAAAGTAGTAATACATATTTGCTTACTGGAATAAACTAAAATAGCTAAAATTATTCTATTAACTAAACAGACAGTCAGTAGATATTCAGTAAAATTAGCCAAATCCTAAATCATGAAATGTATATATATCAAGTCTGTATTTCAATATTCACAGCACAGCATTTTTTTGTTACGTTGATGGTCACATGTGAATTACTTAACAGTACAGTCAAGTGCATGTCCAAAAACCACAGATCCTGAATTACACAATCTAAATCATCTTTCCAAATTTATCTTCTACATTGATACTCTTAATAGCTGAATCATGTCTTCTCTGAAAAACAAATCCTTAGTAGAGACAAATGAATTAATCTAAACTAAGCCGTCTAATGTCACTTAGTGTACCACCAAATCAGACATTATTTTTAATTGTTTATATTTATTTTTATATAAATTAAATATGATCAATACATTAAAATCATTAGGCTATAAGTAAGATTAAACCTCTTCAGCAAGTATTCTTTTATGCCAAAAAATAAAATAAAATGTTTCATAAAAGCATACTTTTGAATAATGTCAATTTAAATTCCTTCACTTACTTCTGTATCATGGTCTGCCATTCTCCCTCCCGATCTCCAATAGGAAAGCGATCTATCTGAGCCTGTATTTTGGTTCTCCACTCTCGCATGTAGTCTTCTATATCAAACACGAAAGGATGCTGCCCAAAATTGGCATCAACAACTTCTCCTGGAGTTTGGAGTCCCACAGTTGGATATAAATTCGGCTGTGAAACAACATATTCCACTAAATACTTTATGCTTTAAGGCTTATTCAATCTTCCAAATGTTGTATCATGGTAACAAAACTACAAATTTACTTCATTAATATTTTATAATCTCAAACAAAAGCTAGTAGAGGAAGATAAAGCAAATTATCTAACATACATTATATACTGAATGAAAAACATCATACTAGTAATCTAATTACCAGGACTACTAGTATTAATCTAAGCTACCTATTTATTTATTCAGAGACCATGTGCCATCACATTTACAATAGACACGTAACTTTTACTCTTAAGAATGTATATCATATAGTAAGAAATTCAAATATAAACATACCAAACAGATTTATTTTTATGTTGTTTTTCTAGAAACTTCATGTAAAAGCAGATTATCATAGATACAAACCTAACCAGCCCCATACTATTTTAAGTTTAATAATTTCATTTATCTGCACATTTGAGGTACATTTAAAAATGGGTAGTGATAAGAACTTAATCACCATTAGAGTGGAAATTTCTTATAAAAAGACTCAACTGTAAACACTGAGAGAAAACAGGTTTAAATATTTAATTTTATAAAGAAGACTAAGCAGTCAAATTTAAAGCTTTAAACTGTAAGAAAGATACAATAACTCTCTTTTTGACTCTGTCATTAGTTATTAAATCTGAAGGGGGAATGAACTACTGAATGTCTATTGATAGAGCATAATCATATTTAATAATCCTAATCAAGTAATAAATATTACACATATTACAAAGAAACAGAAATTGAGGATTATGGATAAATGAACTCGCTCACATTCATTTGTACTACTGTATAGTTAGGACTGGAATACAAATCTAACACTAAAACTCACTAAATCTGATACCAAGTATAAGTTCAATTTTTTTCTCTTAACTCAACTCAAATCTACTTCATGTTCTGTCCTATGTTTAAGCCTATTTTTTTGCTTTTCATCACAAGTATTTTCAGTACAAAATTAAGGGGATAATTTGCATGCATATAAGATACATATTTATCACAGAAAACAGATAAAAGGAATGAATTCAAAATCAACTAATGAACCAAAGTACAACAAAGAAGTATGGTGTCAGAATATTAACAAATATAATCAAGCTGGATTAGGGAAATAATGCAATGTATGCACATGTATTAATTATTAATAATGAGCAAAATGAGCAGGTTATAGAACTTTAATCTGGAAACAAGTGAGATACACATTAAAATCTCATTTCACGAATGAGAAAACTCAGGCCTCCAAGCATTATAGAGATTTATACAAAAGTGTAAATGTGCTATTGACATACATAAAAACAAAACATGTCTCTCCACTTTCAGGACAGTTTTCTTCCCATCAAAACCCCTTAAAGAATTCTAATTTTATGTGTTTCACTGTAGTTACTATTACCAACACTTACTATTAAGTATTATAATACTACTTTATGTACCTGGCAGTTAAGTTTTTGCTTTCACAAAAAGTAAATTCATACAGTATAAATTATACATTTTAAAACAAAAGCTTGTAAACCCAAAAACCCCTAGTAAAGCTACCAACAGAGTTAAAGGCAATTCTGTCCATTAAGTAGTTTATAATTCTGACATTCAGTTTTGTCTAGAGCTTTTAAAATGCCTTGCTAGGGCCTCCCTAGTGTCTAAGGGGTTAAAGGCTAGCACTATCAAGCTACTGCAAGCAACTGCAGGCATGAGTTCCATCCTGGGCCAAGGCCAGGAAGGTAATCCACATATGGTACAGTACACCTCGCCTGTCTTGCCTACTGTGCCCCTCAGCAGTGTGTTTCAATGGATTCACCTATTCTGCTCCCTACTCTGTTTCTGGTGAATTATCTCTACTCTCCCAACCCACCCCACCCCCATCACCCAGTTCTTATATGCATAAAAGAAATATATCTTTTTTAAAAAATTAAAAAATAAAACAACTTGCTATCTGTACTTTCCTGACAAATCAAGAAAAATATAATTAACACTGTAAAAGAAAATCAGCATACAGTAATACTCTGACAAAACTGTGAAAAGTTTAAAATTTCTTGTCACAAAACATACCACAAATATCAGACAAATGGACATCATCACCTGACACATACTTAAGGATCAATATTCCAAAAAGATTATTTTCACAATGCAGGAGGGTAGAAACTACTAGTTCACATGTTTTAAGTGACAACAGATAAAGGCAATTTAAAAAAGTATGATAATAAAAATATGGAGACACTTAAAACCTCATTTGAATTTAGAAAAAAGCAAACTAAATCAAGAAGTTTTTTAAGATCAGACTAAGATAAAATCGAGAGTAGTGTTTATAAAAATGAAGAGAATAAGCCCTGCTATCCACTGTGAACCTTTTAAGAAAGACATTTAGTAAAATGTATTAAAATTCATAATGTAACTTCACTTGTAAGTATTTAATTACAGAAAAATAAACATATACTAAGATATAGGTCCTATAGAATTATTTGTAATAGCAAATAAAAAAATTAAAGAGGGACATACTCAACAAACTCCAAAGAATTAAGTGCCAACCAAGAACACTCTATCCTGCGAAGTTCTCCTTCCTCTACAAAGAAAAGTATAAGGACATTTTCAGACAAACAGAAACTCTATCATTTTGTTATGACTAAACGCCCACTCCAAAAAATAGTACAAAAAACCTTCAAACCAAATTCAACAGAAGAATGAACAAGAATAGTTCAAAATAAGGAATAAAAATACAAAAGGAGGCACCAGTATATCAATATTATCTCTAAATGTAAATGGCTTAAACTCATCATTGAAAAGACACAGAGTTTCTGGATGGATTAAAAAAAGAACTGAACATTCTACAGTCTGCAGGAAACATATCTAACTATAAAAGATAAAAACAGACTGAAAATTAAAGGAGGGAAAACAATCCTACAAGCAAATGGACCAAAAAAGAAGGCAGGAGCAGCTATACTTCTATCAGATAAAAAAGACTTCAAACTAAAAAAAGGTTAAAAGAGACACAGAGGCCCTCCCTGGTGGCGCAGCGGGTTAAAGCACTGCACTGAGAAGCTAAAGCCACTTGCGCAAGAGTTCGATTCCCGCCTGCCCCAGAGGTGACCAAATGGCGTGGCAGACCTCTCCTGACCCGCCCGCTGCTCCCCTCAGCAGTGTACTTCGCCCATCTGCCTGTTCTGCTCCCCACTCTGTCTCTGGTGAAGCCTCTCGCCACCCCTAAGCCTCTGGCCTGTACCCCAGTTCTGTATGTACAAATAAATCTTTAAAAAAAAAAAGACACACAGAAGGCCACTACATTATGATTAAGGGGACAATACAACAAGAAGAAATAATAATCAACATATATGCACCAAATGAAGGAGCACCAAAATATATCAGGAAACTACTGTCATCCATAAAAATGTGTATCAGAGAGAATACGTACATAGTAGGAGACTTCAACAAGCCACTCTCAACAATGGACAGATCAACAAAACAAAAATTAAGCAAAGACACTAAAGCTCTGAACAAGGACCTGGACAACATGGGTCTAACAGACATCTACAGAATACTGCCCCCCAGAAACTTTGAGTATAAATTTTTCTCAAATCTACATGGATCATTCTCTAGGACTGACACAGTGGGTCACAAGTTAAATATCAATAGATACACTAAGTAAGATCAAAATCATACCAACTATTTTCTCTGACCATGAAGGAATCAAACTAGAAATAAACCATATGGAGAAGGCAAGAAACCCACCTACCACGTGGAGACTAAAACCCACACTACTGGAAGACCATTGGATCAATGAGGAGATCAAAGAAGAAATTAAAAAATACTTGTAGAAGAATGACAATGATGACACAAGTCTCCAAAATGTATGGGACACATTAAAAGCAGTTATAAGAGGAAAATATATAGCAATAAAAGTTCGCATAAAGAAACAAGCAATAACTGAAGAAACAACCTAATGTCCCACCTTAAAGAACTGGAAAAACAACAATAATCCAAAAGCCAACAGAAGACAAAAAAAAAAAGTCAAATAAGAAATAAATGAAATGGAAGTTAGGAAAACAGTCCAAAATATCAATGAAACCAAAAGTTGGTTCTTCGAAAAAATAAACAAGACAGGCCACTAGCCAGGCTCACAAAGAAAAAACGAGAAAGCACAAATAAACAAAATCATAAATGAAAGAGGAGAAATCACAACAGATCCAGCAGAAATCAAAAGAACAATAAGAGAATATTATGAACAACTAATGCAAACAAGTTCGACGATTTAGCAGAAATGGACAAATTCCTACAACTCTAGAACAACTAAACAGGCCAATTACAAGCAAAGAAATTGAAGAAGTAATCAAAACCCTCCCCCAAAATGGATTTACAAATGAATTTTACCGAACATTCAGAAAAGAACTAGTGCCTATTCTACACAGACTCATCAAAAAAATTGAAAAAGAAGGAAAACTACCACAAATGTTCTATGAAGCTAACATCACACTAAAACCAAAACACAAAGAAAACACAAAAAAAGAAAACTTCAGACCAATCTCCCTAATGAACACTGATGCAAAAATCCTCATCAAAATCTTAGCCACAGCCAATATTATCCTCAATGGAGAAAAGCTGAAAGCCTTTCCCTTGAGATCAGGAACAAGACAAGGGTGTCCACTATCTCCACTGCTCTTCAACATAACATTGGAAGTTCTAGCCAGAGCAATAGACAGGAAAAAGACATACAAGGAATCCAAATAGGGGAAGAAGTAAAAACTATCATTTGCAGATGATATGTTAAATTTACATGGAAAACCCTAAAAACTCCACAGAGAAACTAATCAAAACCATCAACCAGTTTAGCATGGTAGCAGGATATAAATTCAACACACAAAAGTCAGAGGTCTTCCTATACACAACCAATCAGAAGAAGCAGAAATAAAGAAAACTATCCTTTTTTCAATTAAAACAAAAAGAACCAAATATCTGGGACTCAACCTAACAAAACAGGTAAAAGACCAATACAAAGAACATTACAAAACACAGTTAAAAGAAATACAAGAAGACACCATGATATGGAAAGACATTCCCTGCTCATGGATCGGGAGAATTAACATCATCAAAATGGCCATCCTGCCAAAAGCAATATACAGATTTAATGCCATCCCCATAAAAATCTCAATGACATTCTTCAAAGAAATAGAAAAAATGATGAGATTCATATGGAACAACAAAAGACCCCGAATATCCAAAACTTTCATGACTAAGAAAAAACAGAATGGGCCCTCCCTGGTGGTGCAGCAGGTTAAAGCACTGCACTAAGAAGCTTAAGCCACTTCCACGAGTTCGATCCCCGCCTGCCCTGGAGGTGACCCACATGGCCCGGCAGACCTCTCCTGACCCGCCCACTGCTCCCCTCAGTAGTGTACTTCGTTGATCTGCCTGTTCTGCTCCCACCTCTGTCCCTGGTGAATCTTCTCATCCTCCGCATCTCTGGGCTGCACCCCAGTTCTGTATGAATAAATAAAACTTAAAAAAAGAAAAGAAAAAACAGAACGGAGGCATTACAATCCCAAGCTATACTACAAAGCCATAATAATCAAAACTGCATGGTACTGGAACAAGAATAGACTTACAGACCAGTGGATTCGAATAGAAAAC
>NW_004567138.1:257752-271419 GCF_000260355.1 Condylura cristata
AGATCATGCTTAGTGAGATAAGCCAGAAAGAGAAAGAAAAATACCGGATGGTTTCACTCATAGCAGGAGTATAATGGACCAGGCGAGAAAATAATTATAATGAACAGCTGTATACCAGAGACATTTTATGAGGGTGGAGTGGGGAATGGGATCAAAAACGGTAGGGGGAAGGAAGTGCACTGGACTATGGTGATGGCACATGGGTGACTTGGTGATGGGAAGCCCACGGGATCACAATGAGATAAAAAATGTACAAAATGATATAAAAATAAACTATTATAAAAAAAGAAGAAGAAGAAAATGTCAGGCTACACCACTAAAAAAAATTAAAGAATGCTCATTCAGATGACATTATATACTACATTCTAGACTAGACTACAAAATTTTTAGATATATGATCCATAATGTAGCTAAATTGGCCATTTGGTTATCAGATGCACCCCCACTTCATACATACTAAATATGATAAAATGTGCATTAGAACTGTATTAGTACATCATACATTAAGATAAAAAGAATAAGCATAATATTTGTATATTGACACAAAAAGATGTGCAATAAATATTACTAAAGAAAGCAGGCTTTGGAATAGTGTATAAACTATGAGCCCATATTTTCTGTAAATATTTAAATAATGAACATACTAGCTGATAAAAATTTAGAAAGAGATGGGATATATACTCAAGTTAACAGATTATATCTAAAAATCTGGAATTATGAGTAATTTTTTTGCACATTTCTGTACTGGTAAACAGTTCTTTAATTTCCTTGAATATTTAACACTACATATTAATTCTATAATCAGGAAGTGTTCAAGAAATAACTAAGATTATTTGGGTTTGGAGTCAATGAAAAATAATTTTTATACCACTGTCTCAACCTCAAAACTGAAGAATTTGAGGTCTGCCTATAAGTGGCCTTTAGTTTATCTCTGAAAATGGCGCATTAATGACAATACTACAAAGTCATGGAAATTAAATCTTCCATGTTCATTCTGAAAACCCTGGTGCCCTGCCCAGGTTACCTGGGGTGTGCATGTCCAAAAGCCACCTAGTACCTGAAAGACGTCACTTTCCACGGCAGAACGTGCCATTCCGGTTTTATAGTGGAGTGGCTGGTAGTATAAGCAGGCCAAACCGTGGGCTGGAGGCTGGGTCATGGCCTCAAGAGTGCTTAAGTTTTATTACACATGCTTAAAAATGCAGAGTAATGCTGAACTTCAGGGTTTAGAAGCAGGTTATCTGGTCCCTGAGCACATCTGACCAGTGGAAGTAAGCAAAGCTCCCACACTGTGGCACAGAACTTACAGCTCGTGGTTGATGAACCCTTGAGCTTTCCCTGCCAGTGAGAAGACCCTTATTTAAGAAAACAAGCAGACTGTTCCTAAACCAGCGGAGGAGGCTGCACAGAAAGAAAAGGATATACCAGACAATACTGAACAACAACATATGGCCTGTGATTACGTTCAGTCTAATATAAATGTAAATCAAAGTAAAAGCAGGGGTTAAAAAGCTGAAGAGTGAAAAGGATTAGGGATATTAGCCCTTAACTTGTGTGAAAAGGATTAAGGATATAAGCCCTTAACTTGCTAAACTATAATTTAAAAGTTAACAAACTTTAATTTGCTAGACTATAGATTTCTAAAAACAGAATACAAAAAGTTCAGTATACTCAGTTGTGAACCCTGACCACAATCCATTACCAAACTACAAAGAGTAAGCTTGTACAGGCTGTCACTCCCCAGTTACCAACCCCCTGACAGTCACTAATCTACCTTCTGACTCTACAGATCTGCCTATTCTAGACATGTCATAGAAGTAGAATTATATATGTGTGGTCTTTTGTAACTGGCTTTCATTTAGTATAAACTTCTGAATGGCATCTTTGTTGCATATAAGCATATACCTAGGTTATGAATTTGTTAAAATGTTTTCCAGAAGCAGTTTCTAAATTAAAAAAAAAATCCTATACAATTAGAAAAATAATGTCTTTAAGATGAGAAAAACAGATCACTGCCATTTTTTTTTTTTTTAAAGATTTTATTTTATTTGTGCATACAGAACTGGGATACAGGCCAGAGATGTGGAGGGTGAGAGAATTCACCAGAGACAGAGTGGAGTGCAGAACAGGCAGATCAACGAAATACACTGCTGAGGGGAGCAGCGGGCGGGTCAGGAGAGGTCTGCCACGCCATTTGGTCACCTCCGGGGCAGGCGGGAATCGAACTCATGAGGAGGCGGCTTTAGATTCTCAGTGCTGTGCTTTAACCCGCTGCGCCACCAGGGAGGGCCACTGCCATTTTTTTTAACTTATGAAAGATACAGATAGTAAAATGCTGTTCAAAAGGCAAATATAGACAATAAATTCATGTTCTCAATAGCATAGCTTTTCTATTTAAAACATTTTTCTAGAAAATGGAAATAAAATATGTATCTATAAAATGTGTATTTCGAATCAGTTTAAGGAACAAGAAATTGTAAGAGCTTCTTTAACAAAGGGAATTTATTTATTTCAAAACTGAATTACTTTATAGATGGACACTTTCAAACTGGTGAGCTGAACTGAAGAAGAAAGATTACTCTGAAAATGAGTAAAAGTTTCCAGCTTTATAGAAACCTATATCCCATCACAGGTATGATGCAGTCCACTAGGCATACTTGTTTTTTCCTGTAAATATAGTCTCCACAAGGATTTAATGCAACTAGTGAGATTACAGGTCCAGAATATAACCAGTTTCATGGTGCCCTTCTTAAGTAGAGGAATAACACGTGGAAGAGCAGAGATCTAAACGGGCCTCAACGGGCCTCAGAACCACTACAGTAAAAGGAAATTCATAACCACAACTGTAATCACCTCTTTAGCTACTGCTACAAAGTTAAATACACCACTTGCTAATTATAGACAGGCAAAAAATAAATTGGTGATTCTAATGCAGGACAAAAAAGAATTAGAAGGCAATACAAAAATAGTTAACATGTCTATAACCAGCCAGGTCTTTTCCAAATGCTCACCAATCTACCAAAGAGAAACAAAAACGAAACAAAAAATCTGCTCCTTCTGTCAAGCTGATTTTACATGCTCAGTGCCACAAAATGGGGGAAATCCCCACAGCTACCAAGCCCTTTAACCACTTTCAGAGGGAAAGAGTCTTACTTACCAAAGACTGCAATGGTATGAGCAACATCAATCTACAGACCACGTTCCACACCTATACTCCATCATCCCCTAAGGTGGTTTCTCCAAAGACTCACCCTCTCCACTTAAAAAAGCTATCTCCATGGCCCTCCCTGGTGGCGCAGCGGGTTAAAGCACAGCACTGAGAATCTAGGGCCGCTTCTGCATGAGTTCGATTCCCGCCTGCCCCGGAGGAGACCACATGGCGTGGCAGACCTCTCCTGGCCGGCCCGCTGCTCCCCTCAGCAGTGTTCCTCGTTGATCTGCCTGTTCTGTTCCCTATTCTGTCTCTGGTGAAGCCTCTCACCGCCCCTGAGCCTCTGGCCTGTACCCCAGTTCTGTATGCACAAATAAATAAATCTTAAAAAAAAAAAAAAAAAAGCTATCTCCATTCCCACTGTCTACTCAAGGGCAGTCACCATATTACTTTTCAACTGTTTTGCTTGCTAACTGAATCACTCTCATCAGCACTACCACTAGTTACGTCGTATTCCTTTATTCTCTACTGTTATTAAAAACCATTAATGTCCAGACTCCCATCTTCCTACTCTTTTAAAGCACTTGATTTCTCCATTATTCTGCTGAAAATTTCTTGTCATTTGTGTCCCCCACTTTCCTAAATCCACGTGTCAATCTTTAGCCCTTAGCTTATGTGATGTATCACATGTGATACGACATTTGACACAGTTAATCCTTCCTTTTGATAAACATTCTTCATTTCGTTTTGAAGTCAACCAATTCCCCCTAACCCCCGTCCCCCAAAAGTTCACATATTTATTACCAAGCCAGATACGTAAGATACCAACAGAAAAAACATCTGGACCCTCCCTGGTGGTGTAAGGTGTTAGGATGCAGCACTGCAAGCCAGTCACAGCAACTTCAGTGAGAGTTTGATCCCTGACCCACATGGCGTGGCAGACTTCTCCTGATCCACCCACTGCTCCCCTTAGCAGTGTACCTTGTTGATCTGCCTGTTCTGCTTCCCACTGTCTCTGGTGTATCCTCTCCTGCACTTCCAGCGTGTACCTCAGTTCTATATGCATAAATAAATAAATCTTTAAAAAAGAAAACACAGGCCCTCCGTTAGTGCAATGGGCTGGGCCACAGCACTGCAAGCTGGTGGCAGTCGCTTCAGTGCGGGTTCAATCCCCAACCCTGGTGGTGACCCACATGGTGCAGCAGACCTCTCCTGACCTGCCCGCTGCTCCCCTCAGCAGTGTAACTCGTCAATCTGCCTGTTCTGCTCCCTTCTGTCTCTGGTGAAGCCTCTCACCACCCCTGCACCTCTGGCTGCACCAGTTGTTTGAATAAATAAATCTTTAAAAAAACAAAAACACACATCCACAAAACATAGTGATGTTTCAGTGTGGTATGCTAAAATGTTATTGATTTTGATACAGCATGAATATGCATGCCCTCTCATCTAACAAACCCAGCTTGGTTTTTCTCTCTTGAATTGTACCTGATTTTATTACCAGTTTACATCTAAATCCATTGGGAAATGGGATAGTCTTGCGGTTAAGTTTTCCTATTACCTCACTGATTGCTCCTTCTCAATTTTCCTTTGCTGGCTCCTTGTCTTCTCCCCAAATCGACATGTCCCAGAACTCATTTGGTTCCAGTTCTCTTCTCTGCCTGTACAAACTTCCTCATCTAGAATTACAACTTTAAACACTAAAATGCCACGAACCCCTAATTTTCATTTTTGGTCCAGATCTTTTTTATAAATTGAAAGTGTGTATAGTCACCTGCATTCCTGACAATTGCATTTAAATTATCCAAAACGGAACATCAGATCACCTGCCTCAAAATTTGCTCTACCTATAGTCTTATCAACATCAGTGCCATCTCCATTCTTTCAATTCCTCAAGTCAAAAACTCTTGAAGTCAGACCTCTTTCTCACATTTTCACATGCAATCCATCATGAAAGTTCTCTTGGTTCTGATTTATGTTTATTTTACTTTTTAATCCATCTGGGAATCTCTTTGGTATAAATGTAAGATAAATCCTACGATGACTACTTCAAAATACTTGCTTCATCATTTGCTTTTTAAAAATGATCCTTTTTGATGAGCAATTTTAATTTATAGTCTCCAAACTCTGGTAGATTTAGCAAAAACTATTTTCTAACTTGAACTTATTTTTCTGCAAATATCAATAATCTATAAGACTCTGAGTTTTCTCTCTCTCTCTCTCTCTCACAAAACATCCCTGATATTGGAACCTTATATCTGATCAGGCGGCTGTCATGAAATAGCTGTTACTGCTTGCATAGGTGGGAATCTGCTGAAGAATGAACTGATAATTCCTTTTTTGTTTTTCTGGTTTAATAGCTGGATAATAGCATTTCTCAAAACATTTTTGTCAACAGGTCATATAAGGACTAACTGAAAAAGGATTATCAGAGTTCTGGTTGTTTCAGAACTCTGAACTTTAGTTTGCCTCTTTGATAAAAAGAAGTGATAGCATCAAGATCTGAAAAAGGTGATTAGAAGCTTAGAAGAAAATTCCAGAGACCTAATGGAGAACCTAACAGATATGCTTGATAACACAGAAGACATCATGTAGACGACCAGAGATCAAATCTAAAATAGTTTAAAATGAAAGATGGGACTCTGAAAATGAAGTTAAGTAGTTCCTTAACCAATGTGTATTGTTTATCTCACTTTTTTAAGTGTTCAATGGTGATTACAATTTTTTTACATAGCCCTAAGAGTTCAGTGGTGTAAAATAAATCTCTAAATTATAAGCACTGTACTATAATTTATTAGTTTTTTTCCTCCTTTAGTGCTATATGGTGCATATTACAATGATCAGCATGGATTTGGTTAGTAAGGCATTCTAGACTAAAAATTACTTTTCATACCTCTTGTGAGGCAAGTCACTGTCATATACCTGAATTTCTATAATTAACACCCTCAGAGGTCTACTTGCTTTAACCTTATTCCCCTCTACAACCTACTTTTCAACCTAAGAATTAGAGATCCTTTAAAAGGTAAAGTCATACCTTAACTAAAACTCTCCAATGTTTTTGCATTTAACTCAAAGTAATTGAGTCCTTTCAATGGTCCTCAACGTCTGGATTATCAGCTCACTCTCCCCATCACTGTTGCTCACTCCTCTCCTCTTCCCTGCCTTTCTCGTGCTCCTCTACTACACACCACACTATGCTTCAAACAGGCCAGATATGCTTCTACCTTATGTACCTCCCCCCCTCCCCCAACTCTTCCTTCTGCCTAGAAAAATCTTGCTCAACATATCTATTTAATTAACTTCCTCACTTCATATTATTGCTCAAGTCTTACCTTGAGCAAAGGTGAACAAATGTACCATGTTCTACCTTTGGTAGTCCCAGCACTCTTATCTGTTCTTTCCTTAAAAGTATTTGAAAACTTTTAAAATACTAATGTACTTGTTCTTCATGCATTCCTTATCCTCTAACTTCCCCTAAAGCTCTAAGCAGCACATGCAGTCCCTTATCTAAGCTGAGAACCAGTCAACACGTAGACATTCAATATATGTTGGATGACTAGAAATCTGTATAGCAACTTACTGAACAGTACAATAACACCAAGAAAACATTTCAAACGAATGCATACTGACTTTACAAAGGTTATCAATTTTTATTTATTTTTGTTATCACAGTGTTCCAATGCAATTTGGAGCTGAATTTCTGAATGTTCTCACCAAGGATGAATGGAAAAGGAGTCAATTCTATGAGTAATATAAAAATTCAACAAATAGTAACAAGATTGCATTCTAAAACATGATTCTTTATACTTCCTTTATTTAAATATTCAAAATCACTTAAAAACAAAACAAAACAAAACAAAACAAAACTAATGTCTTACCGGTAGGTCTGTGAAAGCAATACCTACAAAAAAAAAAAAATAATAAGGGCATTAGAGGCTGCTTTTCAAAGGCAGACTATGATAACAAGCTGACTTTCTAACTAAAAATAAGGGAAAGAATGGCAAAAAAGGAAAAAAGCCGAAATATAAAATAACGAGACTAACTTTTTTTTTCAATAATACTCTCGTAAGTCTGAGTAAATTCTGTCCCCTTTAAGGTCATCAGGCTCATTAGTCATACACTAGTTTTATTTCTGGGCTCCTGCTATATTCTTTAGGATTTCTGGAATGGTCAAATACATCTACAAGGTTATGTTATGAACTACATAAGAAAACTGATTAAAACAGTCATATTTGATTTCTGACTGATACCCAAGCTGTTTTATCCAATCTTATCATTTAATCATCTTTACCCAGCTTTAGCTTGTAAATAATTATATGGGGGAGGAGAGAGAAGAGATATTTTTTGTTTAAAAAAACATATAATATATATATAGTACATTTGTTTTTCAAGAAATTACTTTTTACAAATATATTCTTAAATAACTTTGCACTTTGAAAGGAAAAAATACCTCCTTCAAAGGATAAAAATTAATACAGTTGAAAATTTCTCTTGAATGTCCTCTGACAGTAATTTCACAACACAGTCATGTTCCAAATATACTTAAGCAATGAGATGTCACTGGAATAAGCCTACTGGCATCCCAAGGGATGCTTTAATAATCTCTTTTCAAATATTCAACTGTATTAACTTTGTTGAAAATGAGTTAGTAAGAAAAATATTGCTCATTCATGTTTTAAAAAGATTGAACTCTAGAATAACAAAAGAGGATAGCATTGGTGAATCAGTTAATCACAAGTTTTTAAGTCCCATTAAAATAAAAGAAAAGAATCACATCAGCACTACCTCCTCTAGGTGTTAACTAGCAACTAAAAAAGAAGGTATTTACATTATATTGTCTTTAAGGTTTCTTCTAAATTGAGATTCTATGCTTCTAGGATTGTGCTATACCATCAGAAAACACAACTGGTTGACCCTAGTTATTACTAAATTTAGAAGACAAACTGACTACATTTACTACATATTTATACATACATATATATTTTTAAATGTATAAAATATATTTTTAAAAAGTATAAAATACTGCTTTATCGTATTTTTATAACTTTAAAAAAAATTTGTCTTGTCAAAAGGAAAAGTTGGAGACTCCCATCCCCAACATTCTGTTTTCACCATTAATAAATAGAAAAGAAACTGTACAGAAATTTAATTTTGAAATGGTAAAATACATCTTCAAAGTTATATCAGCAAACATGTAAGTTGATTTAAAAATTTCTAAAAATTTAAGAAAACTAAAAAAGGCACGGAAAATAGAGAATATTTTAATGAAAATCTTACCATATATGTCTTTACTATTTTTCATAAAATAGCAGACCAAACAATTTTCTTTAAAGATTGGCTAAACTTACATTATTTTAACTAAAATTATTTTTCATAATTTCTGAAATCTAATGTTTGCTAAGCTCTAGCAAACATTATTTTAAAAAATCCAATTTAATTCCACAGATTAACATTTTTGAAAACTGTCAAACATAGCTACCACAAGCTATACACACTCAGCTATAAAATATGCCATTTTAACAAGTAGACATGATAATTATTTAAGTTTTACATGGAAATTTTTTTTTTATATTTCTAATTTCCCAATCTGTCAAGGAAGATACTTTTTGAAGCTATCCTTGATGAATAATATTCAATGAATATGTCAAAAAAATTCAAATTAACCTAGATATTGAAATGTTTTTCTTTAATTATTTTCCCAAATAAAGCCCTTTCTACCTCCTTACATTGTAAATAGGTGTGTATTTCAAAAACCTCTGTAAGACTGAAAACTAAAGATAACTATTAAGCTTTTGGACTGAAATTTCCACTTTGAGAACTAAAAGATATTAATAACTGAATTTTTTGTCTTTAGATGCCAGAGTCTGGATGATTCTGCTCTTGGACATATGATCTGTGTTACAACTACTCACTTCTACCACTGTAGCAAGAAACAGTCATAAATGAATGGGAATAGCTATGTTCCAGTGAAGCTTGACTCTTGTTTTAGAAGCATTTCTTTTTCTTGTCTTTATTTATTTTTAAAAAGGAATGGTAGTTTATAAAAGCTCTACCTGGTCAGTAAAAGTTCTCACTATTTGATACAGCTTTCAAATTTTTCCAGCTGACTTGTGTGTGGCAGATGCTACTAAATATTCTTTATTTCTGCTCACCAATGTTTTACCATTGCATCCCAGCCCAAAACTCTGGCAAACAACACAGAGTGAATATTCGCTATGTAACAGGCAATGCTCTAAAAAGTTTGCATATTACAGTTTCTGTTTATCTAACAACCTTACTAAGGTATGTATCACAGTGATCTTAATTTGCAAAGTAAAGAACCTGCAGCATAGAAGTGCTCGGTAGCTTGCCTAAGAGAGTACATGGTCTAAGTGAGGAGATAAAACGAGGCAACCAAATAGCCAATCTTCATGTTCTTCACCCTCTCTATGCTTAATAAGTATCTATCGCCTTTATGAATTAATAATGACAAGTGCTTCAAGTTAACTTAGAGATCTCTCCCCCTCTAGAGTGTGTTCTCCCAGCACACCTTCCTCCACCTAAGCACCTGCAGTCCTCACCACCACAGTCCACTGTGCTCTCCCCTCCCCTATTCACTCCACCCTCATGCCTCCTGGATATATCAGATCTATGGTCAACTTTCAAGGACGAAAGCTTTTAAACGCATCTGCTATTTTAAAAACAGCTTTTCTATTTAGAAAAAATTCCAATTTAAATGTTTGTGAAAATCTAACAGGAATAAAGAAAACATCACGTTGCCATAATCTTCCCATTTTTCTCAAATAAAATTTCTCAAGGTTAAATATTTAAAAAACTAAAAACATAATTTTGGTTTTAAAATATCTTTTTTTATACTTCTGAACCAAAGGTTATACCAAAAACCATCTTTCTTCTGGTTTAATTTAAGATATCTTAAGATAAAATATCCCAGTTAAGTGCTTTGATAAGAGAGAATAGTATCAAATACACTGTACCCTTCTGGAAACTAGCTGGTCACAACAATCAAATCACAGATACTCAAGTACTCAGGTAAGAATGCATAGCATTCTTAATAAACGTATTATACCCACGAGGCTTCAATGGTTTTCTGGGGACTTAAGATCGCCTTTAAGTCTGATAAAACACAGGACTTCAACACTAATGGAAGAAAAAGTTCTATGCTAAACATAAACATGAAAAAGACATCAACTTTATACCAAGTATGTCGAACACTAAAGAACAGCTATTACCAATATAGCTAGAAATTTAGGATTTACTACTATGAAATGAAAGAATGGCCTTTATGCTATATTAAAAAACATATATATGTCTAAGCATACTATTTGCAATCTGATTTTTAAATACTATTTATCAACAAACCATGGGTTACTTAGCTTTTGCCTCTTTTCACTGTACGTATCAGAAATAATCTGCTATGAGTAAGGACTTTTCAGACAATAAAAGTATTGTAAAGCACTATTACTTAAAGCATCAGACTTTACTTTTTGTAATGCTAAAACCAAATTCAAAAAACTAAGAACAGGGAATATAGCTATCAGACAAAAAATTTACAGTGCTATGGAGCTAATAATCTAATTTTCTAGTCTGACAATGGATAGGTTTTTCTCAAGCTTTATTGATCTATTTATTTATTAGCCACCCGTCTTTCATTTATAGAAGCTCAGTTAATTATCTGCTTGTTTAATTCTCCCTTTAGCAAAACTGGTAGTCCCTTCCCTTTATTATAAACCCTCGCACTGAACCAAAAACTGACATGAGTCTTTTTGGTACCTGATACCTAAAGAACTGCATCATACTGAGAAATGTTTTACTCAGAGCAAAGCAGAAAACAGATTTCATTCTATCAACTAACATAAGAAAATGAGTCAATTTTTCTAGTGCTATTCCTATAACTACGATACAAAATAGCCAGAATACAAGTTTTTACATTTCTCCAGTGTACACCTGGAAAGAGCAAAGAACCCCCATCCAGTGACTACCATACTACAAGTACAATAATCACAACATTTGGTTATTTTACATGCAAAACACTAGCTCAGTACCTAAACTATGTCCATTCTTGGTGTAGAAGCAGGTATTGTTGATAAGATTAACACAACAGCCAATTACATCACCAGTTGTAAAAGTTGGTCCATAAGGCTGTCCCGTTCCAGAAGAACAAAATGAATGTCCGTCATCCCCATGGTAACCATACGAATGTTTATCCCAGCCTAGAAAGAAAGTTTCAGTATATATCAATAAACAGTAAGTGACTTTGTGACACATTTAATTCACCACAATTATGACATGCCAGACTGGTAGAACAGACAGTATAAAACCCTCAAAAGTACAGTTACATTCTCAACAATTATACTATTTTATTAAGATACTATTCAAAATATTAAACAAAAATAATTTCATCACATAGAATAAACACTACACCATGTATTAAGAGTGAGGATTCCCACAGAAAATGAAACAAAAGCAGGAAACATTTTCCACACAAACTTAATACAGCAAAAGGATAAACACAAACACACACATACAGTTTAATATAAAATAGAAGATTATATCCTAATTAAAACAGAGGATATTTTTAAGGCTGTGATTAAAATTTAAAAATGTTAATTTGTGGATCATAACATAATACCAATCTACACTTATATCATTATTAAGAGATTTATAGACACACACACTTTATCACAATTCCTTCTACATTTTTTAATTAATAAAACCTTCTTCCAAGTATAACTTTAACCAAAAAGGTATACTGAAAATAATCTCAAGTTAACATAGCTAATCATGATTAGGTGACAGACACACTGGCTTGTTTTTATTTTGTTTTAAAGGCACAGTAGTTTTAGTCATTATGCTTTTCAGTGCCCCCCCCCCAAATTAACATTTAACATTAGCAAATAGAATCTACAAAATACAATCTAAGAATCATTTCCTTTTGATTAAAGGTTTTAGGAAACAATTCTGCCATCTCCAGTCATATCTCCCTTAGTTTACTTTCAACATCAGTTATTACTATTATTTAAGTAACTGAATATTAAACAACTGAAGTAGGTTATTAACCATAAGTCAGCACTGTTTTTGGTAGCAAACAGAATCAGCTACATTAACATTTTAAAGTAGCTGAAAAATTTATGTATTGGAAGTAAAAACAAGAACAAGTTTTAAAAAGCTGCATGGATGGCTAAGCTGTATTTTGCTAAAAAGCATTAAATTTATTAAAACCATTCAGTGTCCACAATGAACTTATAAAATATATAAAAATCAATGTAGTCATTATATTCAAATTATTATGTGAAATTCTAATCAAAAGTAAGCCGTAAGATTGTACTATAATTCAACTATACCTGGTAGTCTATTCATATTCACACCTTGGGCAGAAAGACCAATTCCCATGTAACTGTTAAACAGAAAAATAAGAAAGAGCTTGTTATAAGAGTCATACACATCCACGATACGTTGTTATACGAATTATTCATAAATATACCCAGATTAGGAGTGCTACTAATATCTATTAATATTAAACTTAGGTACATGTACATATTTAGGATTAAGACTGCTCACAGAAAAAGTACACAGGAATTTGTGAAAGCCAAAAGTAATGTTAACTAAAAATATAAATGAGCTTCCAAATGGACATAGCAAAAATCTCAGACTACAAACCAAAAAACGAACATGTACTTATTCTGAGGAAAGTATTAAATTTCTAAAACAGCTGAAACGCTTACTAATTCACACTAAAAATGTACATCATAGGATATTTAAATACAAACTGGTTTTTCTGTAGTTTTTGGGCAAGCTGTCAAAACTGACCTAAGCATGAGACTCTATAGATTTATTTAGGAAAGTAAGAGAACAAAATAATGTCCACTTAAAAACTCCAGAGGAATAAGTAATTAATAAGAAATGCATTCATTTTTAAAATTAAAAAAATATTAATAGTAAAACCTGACAGGTAATTCTAAAAAGGAAAAATATAAAGCAGTACTTTTTTTTTTTTTGGAGAGAAAGTTTGTTTTAATTTGATTCCATCTGTTAAAATCCCAGATATAATATGACGAATTAGAAATATATAGGAAACATAATGTATTATGACTAATGAAAATTATTACAGTAGCTCAACGGTAATCCAACATTTAAGAATGTTCTTTTGGGTCCTCTCTGGTGGCGCAGCAGGTTAAAGCACCACACTAAGAAGCTAAAGCCACTTCAGCATGATCCCCACCCCAGGAGGTGATCCACAGGGCTGGCAGACCTCTCCTGACACACCGGCTTCACCCCTCAGCAGTGTATTTCATCAGTCGGCCCTTTCTGCTCCCCACTCTGTCTCTGGTGATTCCTCTCACCGCCCCTGCACCTCTTGCCTGTACCCCAGTTCTGTATGCATAAATAAATCTTTAAAAAAAAAAGAAGAAGACATTTGGGCTGCTTCCATGTAAAGATGTGGTACATATATACAATGGAATATTACTCAGCAACCAAAAAAGAGAAACACATGTCTTTTGCAGCAACTTGGATGGAGCTG
>NW_004567138.1:271709-272914 GCF_000260355.1 Condylura cristata
AAAAAAAAAAAGAAGAAGAAGAATGTTCTTTCACTAGTGTGAGTAATGCATGAACTGCACATAAAAATTTCCAATATCATCTATGATTGACATTATGGTAAACTTGGCAAAATCTGCATTGCTAACATAAAAATAATTGTACATGCTTGCAAGCATTACTAGAAAACAATGTAATAATACTGGGGGAGGAATAAAACACAGTATTAAATACATTCACTAATATTAAACAAATCTCTACTGCTCTCTAAATTCTGATAAACTCCAACATGAAGTGGATTTCCTTTTTTAAATAATAGTTTATTCTTACATCATTTTGTGCCGCAGTCCACTTTTTTAAGTATCAATACAAAAAAGAAGAAAAAAGAGCAAACTGAATCCAGTTTGTTAAAGGTTAACTATGGTTTTATGGAAACTAAAAAATGGCACTTGCCAAATTTCTAATAACATCCCTAATAAAAATTCAAGCAAATAAGGACAAACTATTTAAATATGATACACATTTTTTTCAAATTTAATACAGGAACTCAAACATTTAACAGTGAAACAATAAGGCCACTTCCACTAAAAACAAGAACATGGGTATTCCTACAACTGTTAAGTATTGTTTTGAAAAATTTAAGTGGTAAGAAAACTAACCAGTATAAACATCAGAAGATATAAAATTATTTTTTTTTGTTTGTAGTTGATACAATTACAGATAGAAAACAAAGACTGTCCTTAAAAAGCTTTAAAATAAATTAGGCATCTTGGCAAAGTGACAATGTAAGAAAAACAGTATCTCTTCTAGTAACAACCAGCTATAGAATAGAAGTGGTATGTATAACTATGCCAATCACATCTACAGAAACCATAAAACAGGAATACCATTATGAAGGTTCAAAATCAATACATTAAAAGTCACAGATAAATGGGTATGCTATGCATCTGGATAATTTGACAGCATGAAAACAGCAATTTTATAAATTATTATAGAACATGTAATATAACCCAAGACAGAGTCTAAATGAATTTTAAATCTGGAAAATATGATTTTAAAGTTCATATATGAAAATAGAGACTTGATGAAGACAAAATTTTTTTTTATTACAAAGTTTATTTTTACATCATTTTGCACATTTTTTTTTCCATATCGATTGTAATCCCCGCGGGTTTCCCATCACCAAATCACCCCTGTGCCACCACCATAGTCCTGGGCATTTCCCTCC
>NW_004567138.1:276116-289515 GCF_000260355.1 Condylura cristata
GATTGTAATCTCTCAGCCCAGTGTGCTGATGTCATCCCACTGCTTGGTCCTAATGTATAAAATAAACCTCTGCTGAAGGCAGAGCAGGAAGACTTGCATCCAACTTTGACTCCCATGTCTTCCTCGCCCCCCTTCCCTGTTTTCTCCTTCTCCCCTTTTTAGGAATCTCCACTCGCCGACGCGTTCTCACCTTAGGGTCCTGCCTGTTTTGCCTCCAGACACCTCAATAGTTGGAGCTGCTCTCCAACAATCAGGCATTAAAACTTCAGATATCTGAATCATGAGAGCAGTACTACTACTAAGAGCATGTGTTGAATGAGACAAGAATGACAAAACATTGAGAACCAACATTTAGAAGACTACTTAAGATGGCTCAGTTAGTTTATATTTTAATTCAGCTCCTTTGTTCCAATATAACATACAAAGTATTAAAAAACAAAAAAGAAAGAAACAGAAACAGATTTAATAAGGCATAGCAGGACACTCTTTGAGAAGAAATACAAAGTTATAAGCAGGGTCTGTAGACTTCTGGGTCTATGAGAACTCACTCCATAGTGGCTAAGTTTCCTCTTCTGTGGAAAGAACTAAAAATTCTCCCCCATAAGAAGCTCTGACCATATGCGTGGCTTAAAGTCAATGACTAGAATAGGTTTCCCCTCCTGAAAGGATGCTAAGAAAATAGTGACACCTCATGTTGCCTTGGCTCAATCTTACATGTCTAAGTATTTATATGGTCTCCTTAAGGGAAAGGAAAGCTAACAGCCCCAAGACAGGGAGCTGAATCAAGCTGTTTAAAGATCATTGAGTAAGGCTGCAGTACACATATCACCACAACAAAAACCAACGGAAACCCTACTAGAGATGTGGTTTTAAGATTAGAATCCAGGAGTTAAAAAACAAGTACTGGGCCCTCCCTGGTGGTGCAATGGCTTAGGACTCAGTACTGCAAGCTAGCACAGCCGCTTTAGTACTAGTTCGATCCCCTACCAAGGGAGGTGATCCACATGGCGCTGCAGACCTCTCCTGCTCGCCCGCTGCTTCTTTCAGCAGTGTACTTTGTCTATCTGCCTGTTCTGCTCCCCGTTCTGTCTCTGGTGAATCCTCTCACCACACCTGCACCTCTGGCCTGTACCCCAGTTCTGTATGCATAAATAAATTAAATCTTAAAAAAAAAAAGTACTAACTGTAGTTAAGTATAGAAAAGCACAGAAGTAGAAAACGAGAATTTTTAACTACCCAATGAAAAAATTCTAAAGTATGCCAAAATGTATCAATGAACATTAATTCACTCTAGATCACATCACTCAGTGGACAGTACAACAAAAAATTTTAAGTATATTTAGGATATCTTAAAAAAAAAAACAGATCACTACCACTAAAAAAAATATATATATGGTAGTATATCAATATTTACTGAGATAATTTAGCTAAATGTAATCCACAACTGAAAAATACATTATTGAACTGAAAGTGCACTCCTTCCCACAGAAAACAAAAATAATTCAGACTTAAGATGTTCTTATTGATGTAAGAACATCAGTAAGACATAATCACATAATTTAAGTTTCCATAGAGAAAAGTCAGGGTATCTCTCAAGGAGCAAGTGTGACAACAAGCTTCACCCAAGTAACATCTGATAACAGTAAACTATGGCAAATATTCAAGGTATTGAGGATTAAGAACTATCAACCTCACACATGTAGCTGCAAAGCATCATTCAAGAATGAGTACAAAATAAGATCTTTAAGACACACAAAAAAGATAAAACTTTACTATTTACAGGCCCTCGAAAAAATATTTTAGTGTGAAGACATGAGAAAATAGAAAAAATGTAGGAAAAAGAAATGATAACCAGAATAGAAAATAATTAAATGTCACCAAAATAGTCTTTATTTATGTTTTTTTAAAAAAAAAAAACTACTCTTCAGGATTTTTTTAATCTGTAATTTTTATAATACGTGAGAAAGATTCAAAATTACTTGACATGCAGTTAAAACACACACAAAAAATATAACACATATTCAAGAGAAAAGATAAACAGCAGAGAGTGACCCTCAGACAATGCATATGTTGAATTTTGAGAATTTAAAGTAGTGCTATTCTAATGTTCATTCAATCTGAATATAGAGAAAAAAGGTTGAGACAATAAAATGAAAATACCAGGAGCAACAGCAAATGGTCTACCATACATGTACCAGAGTGCTACAAGAGAATGAGGCATGTGGGATGTACTGATTTGAAAAGCATGGGGTGGGGTGGGGGGGAGGTTGGAGGATGACCTCTGTCAACACAGGGTATTATATCAGGAATGAAAGTGAAATAAAAACATTTTCAGATAAATGAAAAAAATTATAGAATGTACATCAGTAAACTTTTATTTAAGGAAAATGCTTTAAAAACTGTACTTAGCTAAAAGGAATGGTATCACTTAGATACTTGGATTTTTATAAAGGAATAAATGGACATATTTTGTGTACATTTAAACTTTTTATTTTAAAATTGTCTTAAAACATATATAACTCTAAAGCATAAATAATAGCATGCATTGTGCAGTTGATGGCACATACACATGTAAAGAATGACAACACAGAGGACAGGAGAGTGGGGCAAATGGACTATATTTGCCAAGTTCCACATCTTATGTGAAATATGCATCAATTCTCAGATCATGGATACAGGATATTTTTTAAGATCTCTAGAGTAACTACAAAAAAATTACAGATAAAACTAAAAAGCCACAAATTTTTTAAAAAATGGAATTCTAGTAAGAGTAAAATGTTCATATGTCATGACCAAGAACTATTTAAACCAGAATGCAATATTAGTTAAATAATATAAAAAAATATTTTACTAAAGTAGGAGAATACCCACATGATCATTTAAACTTGCAGGAAGGAAAATTTGACAAAATGCAACACCCATCTCAATAAAATCTCCTAGCAAATGAGAAATACAAGGAAACTTCTTCCTCAACTTACAGCTACAAAAAAACTATAGCTAGGTTAATAGTGAAACATGAAAGCTAAGATCAGAATAAGACAAAATGGCCAATGCTAATTTAATACTGTACTGAAAATGATAGGCATTTCAATAAGGCAATAAATAAAACCATGAGTAAAAAGAAAACTGATGTTACATGATTATACAAAGAAAATCCTAAGGACTCTATAAAATAATACAATAATATTAAGTATAAATATATAAATATAAAATACAATTAATTATATATATATAATTGTATATACAGTATGTACTGTGTATATATAGTGTGTGTGTATGTGTGTGTATAGTATAATAATATATACTATACTAACATGTTATTAAGAAATTACTTCCTCAATAGCACCAGAAAACATAAAATATTTAGTAGTGAACAAAAGATGTACAAGACCTTTATTGAAAATACCAAACACTGCTGAGGGAAATTAAAAAAGATGCACATAAATGGAAAGATAAATCTTATCTGTGCAATGAAGAGGCAACGACATTAAGGTTACAAAATTCTCTTCAAGCTGAGCTTTAGGGTCAATACAGTCCAAATCATAATCATTCTGGTTGCTTTGTAAAATGTGACAGAATTTAGTGTAAATGCAAATAATCTAAAATATCAAAAGAAAGCTTGGGGCAGGGGTGGGGGGGAACATTGTTTAGGACATATACAATCTGATCTCAACACCTTCCATAAAACTGAGTAAGACAGTATGTATCAACAGACTCATGAAATCAGTTAAGATAACCCAAAAAAGAGATGAAATATACTAACAAAGTAATACAACATTTTACAAAGGTGTCAAAACAATCCAAAAGAGTTAGGAAAGTTGTTTTAACAAACAGTAACACAACTAATATTCATATGGAAAGAAGTGAACCATGAATTTTAGCTCACACAATATACAAACCTCAACTGAAAATAGTCCTAATTATAAAAAGCAAAATTATATATAAAGCTTCTAAAGGAAGACATCTAAGAGTATCTTAATGACCTTGAGCTAAAGCAAAGATTTATTATTAGGACACAGGAAGCAGTAACTACACAATAATAAACTCGTGAGTCAGACTTACACCAAAATTAAAATGCATCAAAAGATATAAGAAAATTCAACTTTCTGAATACTTTACAAAATAAGACACCGCATATAACCAAGAAGTACATGAAACTGCTACATGCCATTAGTCAAACACTTTCAGATACCACTCTACACTCAGAAATTTAAACTAGACTGTCACCACCAAGTACAACAGTTTCTCATAAGACTGAACATGTACCTATTCCCAAGATCCACAGTTTCCATATACGTGAGAAGAAAAGCATGTATCTATCCAAAGACTTATACAGATATGTTCAAAACAGCTTTCTTCATATTAGAGAAAAACCTGAAGTAGCCTCAATATCTATCAACAAGTGAACAGCTAACACACTATGGTATACTGCAGTAAAAAGGAAAAAGTACTACTATACAGATACCATAGATGTCTCGAAAATGTAACAGTGAATCAGAGTCTTTCAACATAAGTAATGTCATATTATGACTTTTATACCTTGTCTGGATGAGGCAAAATTTGTGGCAGAAAAAAATGAAAACATTGGTCACTTCTGTGAAGGCAAAGACAGGCCTTGACTGGTAAAGACACAAAGGAACATCTAAGGATAATGGTGATGACTGTTCTATATGACAGATGTCTGCATTTCACAGGTGTGTGCATCTGCAAAACTCACATTTCACTGTATATAAATTTTATCAGGATAGAAAAATAGAGTAGTGAACAAATACCAAACTCTATTTACAGTGCATGTGACAGTTACAAGGAATAAAATATACTTACTTTGAAATGGATTTTAAAAAGCACAATAGAACTATTTTACACATGTTACGTGATTAAGAAATACTTTACAGTCTTGAAAAGAACCCCTTTCTGGGGGAAACAGATGATATAAAGATCGCAATTTTAGTAGTGGAGGACACGACTGGATGGGTGTGGTTTATAACACAACAAGGATAACTGATTTGGGGTATGACCCATAAAAACAAGCTTAAATTGTTACTAGAAGCAATGCATTTTATCATAAAAGGCCCAATCCATGAAAGAAATGTAAGGAAGTACACACAAAAGCCTAGCAAACAACAAAGGTCTAAAATATTTAAAGCTATTAACTACAAAATTAAAAGGGGAAATACACATCTTTACAGTAACAGGCAGACTTAAGTAACCCACTTTTAATAATGCCTGCAACAAACAGAATGGTCAACAGAGAAACACAGAACCTGAACATACTGGTAAAACAACCAGCAGTATCAGACATATACAGAAGTCTCCACCAATGACAGAAGAAAACACAGAAGTACACACTGAAGAATTCTGCAGGACATTTTAGACCATAGAACACAACTTAGAAAAGTTAAATTACGTAAAATTATCTAAGGAATATTCCCCAAATACAAGGAAATTAAAATAGAAATCACAAACTTAGGAACTTTGAAAGCACACAAATATATAGAAACCAAACAAACTACAACTGCTAAAAACACAAGCAATGGAAGTCAGAAAATATGTATCTACAATTGAGAATGAAAATACAATACACCAAAATTGGTTTGCAGCTAAAGAAGTACTGTCAGAAAAATTAGTAACTACAATGACTGTATATTAAAAAAAAAAAAAAAAAAAAAAAACACCTGCGAAAGTTAACCTAAACTTCTACCTTGGGAAGCGAGAAAAAAAAGAATAAACTAACAAAGTCAAAAAAGACAACAAAAAGGAGAAGAGAAATAAATGAGACCAGACAAGCAAAAGAATCAATGAACCCAAAAGCTGATTCTACTAACCAAGAAGATTCAAATTACATAAAACCAAAAACAAAAGAAGGAATATTACTACAAAAATAAAAAGGCTGTAAGTTAGGAAAATGGTTTACAAAAAAACACCATGAACAAGTTTATAGTGACAAACTACAAAACTGATTGTAAATAGACAAATTTTTAGAAACACAAACTACAGAATGTGAAATGCAATCTTAAAACTTCCCACACGGGAAATTCCACACTCAGATGACTTTACTTCTACCAAAAACATAATGAAAAAGTATCACCACTTGGTCTCAGATATTTCCCAAAATGCTAGGGACACTTCCTAACTAGTTTTGACAATGCCACTGTTACCCAGATGCACAATTACATGAAGACATTACAAGAAAAAAAAATTATGAATATAGCTGCAAAAATCTTTAATAAATTACTAGCAAACCAAATCCAAAAACACAAAGGATTATATATTTCCAATGTATCCCAGATAATCAGGTTGGTTTAGAAACTGATTATCAACTTAATATACCATACAGATAAAACACAGAGTTTTTTAAAAATCATGATCTTCTCAACAGTATAGAAGAATTAAATAAATCTATTACTTATTATAGAAATATAGTTCTATATATAGAACTTCTACAAATAAATTCTTGATAAAGAAATGCAATAAACTAGGAATAAAAGGGAATTTTCTAACCTCTTAAAAGAGTATCTACAAGAAATTAACAGTTTTACACTTAATGGGAAAACACTAAATGTATTTTCCCGTTAAAATCATTACAATAAAAATTAAGACAGCAACATTTCCATTTAATATCATATGAGTGGTTTCAGTTGAGCAATAGACAGTGAAACAAAAAGGTATATAGGTTGAAAAGAAGAAAACATCCTCTATTCAGACAATATAATCGGGTATGTTAAAAAAAAATCCATACCAAATAGCTATTACAATTAGTAAGCAAATTTAGTAAGATTGCAGGATATGAAAACAGCAATTTTATTACTACACAATAGCAAAACAATTTGAAAGTGAAATTACGAAAAACAATTTCATTTACAACAAAATTAAAAAGAACAAGATACATAGAAATAAATGTAACTGAAGAACTGTAAGGTTTCAATATTAAAAACTACAAAAGGTTTCAATATTAAAAACTACAAAACATTGTTGAAAGAAATTAAGGATGACCTAATAAATGTAAAGACAACCATGTTGATGGAAGAAAATTACGATGGTAAGACTTCCTATAAATTAATCTAGAAATTCAATGCAATCCATATCAAGAGTCTAACTTAATTTTCTACAGAAACTGACAAACTGATGCCAAAATTCATATAGTAATGCAATGATTGGGCCCAGGAAAGCCAACAGTCTTGGAGGGGGAGAACAAAATAGGACTCACACTTTAAAACCCTCTCTAAACCTACAGTAATCAAGAGAGTTAAGACAAATGATCTCTTTTTTCATTGATACCCTCCTTCCTCGCAGGGTAATCAATAAATCCACCAATTCTGTTCTCAAAAAAAAAAAAAAGTGAAATCATTAGCTACGAGTAAACATATTTTTAGTGAAAAAGAATTCAGAATCTACAAATAAATCCTTACGTGTATAAACTAATGCTTTTGACAAGAATAAGACAATTCAATAGGTAAAGGAACAGTATTTTCAGTAAGTGAAGTCAGAATGGGGTCAAGGGGGAGTCCTATCTCTCACCACATAAAAAAATTAACTAAAAACATGGATTATAGAATTAAGAGGAAGAGCTAAAACTATAAGCTCTCAGACAAAAACATTAGAATAAACCATCATGACACAAAAAAAGCACAAGCAACAAAAGATACTCTAGAGTTTATAAAAATGTGAATCTTCTGTGCTTTGAAGTATATTGCCAAGGAAATTAAAGACAACCTACAAAAGGAGGTGCAAATCATAAAGCTGACAGGGTTAAACAACTAAACTACTCAACTCTGAAGAATCTTCCCAAAAGAAATGAAAACATGTATCTTTTTATTAACAAAAAGGTTAACAAATGTTTGCAACAGCATTATTTATAACAGATCCATAAAAAGGGATATTTAACAACAAAAAAGAGTGGATTATAGGTAAAATACTATGGCATGAATGAATCCTGAAAATACGATGTTAACATCAATCAAAATCAAGGACACAAATTTTGTATGATTCATTTATATGAAATGTTCATTACAGGGAACAGGTAAGTGATTGCCTATGAATTGGGAGGAGTGACTGTTGAGTATCATAGGATTTCTTTTCAGGTACATCTCCAGAAAGGGAGGTGGGAGAGAAAGTGGGAGAGAAGGGTGCCATTTTTCCCACCCACATCCACTTCAAGCCACCTTGAACTACAACTCCCAGCAGGCAATTAACTGGACTTCCTAGGGGGAAGAGGGCATCAACTAGGAAGAAGTAGGTGGATATATCCTGTGGGTGAATCAAATGAAGGGGAGAGGTTCACGCCATAAAAGACACTTTATGGAAACTCCTTCGGAAAAGATGTGGATAAGAGACATGCAGAAAAGCTGATCCCGGGATCTCAGTCTTTTAGCAGAGACAATGGTAGTAGCGACTTTATTGACCTGATTGATCGTAGTTCCACCTTTTGTATGTTGGTTCTGTCCTCCAGTCACAGCTTTCTGGGGTCAGCTTAGTACCTTTCTTATGGTTACCTATTGGAAAGTGCTTTAGACTCATGGTAAGTTTTCACACCAGCCTCAGCCACCCCATTTTGGGCTGAACTTCTTTGGCTGGGCATTGGCCCAAAAGGAGATGGGTAATTTAAAAATTTTACTGGAAATCTATTATTTGAAATCCTTCTCTCTTGCACACAGGTCTCAAATCTTTTCTCCACACCAACTATACTACTAGTGTAACAGGGTGGTCCCCAGGAAAAGGGGATGTTCCAGATTCCCTGCCCCACCCAGAAGGAGGGTGGAGCTGAGCAGAGAATAAAGGAATCTGGAGAGAAGTCTGAGGAAGGAGGAAGCAGGATAGAAAGCCAGGAGACCTGAGGGAACCACATGGAGCAGAGAGACACGTACAGAAACTGTACTTGAGTCTTGGTCTTGGGCTGGTTGAAACAGATGTCGGTGAGAGACCCATGGGGAGGTTCACTATGGCAGTGTTTATCTTGATTTTGATTTTTGCTCTTTTCCCACCACACTTGCCTGGCCATTTCTGACCCTTTGGCCAAAAAGGCATGTGGTGAACTTTCAGGCCTTGTTCTGGGCCAATTCCTTTTGGGTGGACTTTTACCCAAGAGGGGATGGGTAACTTTGGGTGTCTGATTTAGAAACTATATTCTTTGTCTTTTCTGTATTATACTCATTGTATTAAAGTTCCTTTCCATTAAAGGTCATTTATGTCTTGTCTTGATAAGGCGAATGGCAGAACCTACTTAGAGCAAGCAGGTTTGAGGGTTCAGGTGTGCTCTTCTCCCCCTGCTCTATAACACGAGGAGTCTGCTTTCTTTGCATTTGTGGGTGGCTTTACCCTCTTTCAGAGCATGTACCCCTTAACAGTTTGGTATCTCTGTAGATTCCTCTGCTACAGACTTACAAAACTACTAAAACTGGATTCTTGTAAGGGTATAACTTTATGACATTTGAATAATCTCAATAAAACTCTCATTAAAAAGTAACAAGGACTTCTGGTTCCAGTTATAACACATAAGGAAGGCCTTCCTGTAGCATAGGGGTTAAATTAAGGTCTCAACACTATCACTGAGATGGCCTGAATCAATCTGGCCAGGAACCTGACCCATATGACACAGCAGACCTCTTTCACCTATTGCTCCCCTCAGCAATGTATTTCAGTCAATCTACTTGTTCTGCTTCCTACTCTATTTCTGGTGAATCCTCTCCTACCTCTGGCCTGCACCCCAGTTCTTCAATGTTAAAAATAGAAAGAATATATAAGAAGCCTGGAATTTGGCACCCTGTCCCCACAAGAAAAAAAAAAAAGGAAAAATTGAAAAGAAATATCTTAGATTCATCAGAAAACTTGAATCTGAGTAGAGCTCAACTTGAGTTGAGCTTAAGAATAGAAAAATTTGTAATTGAAGGTCTTACAAGGACAAGCATCAAGGACAAGCATCAGAGGTGGGGTTAGGGATGACCAATCTTTTTTTTTTTTGTTAAAGATTCATTTATTCATACAGAACTGGGGTACAGCCAGAGATGTGGAGGGTGAGAGGATTCACCAGAGACAGAGTGGGGAGCAGAACAGGCAGATTGAAAAGTACACTGCTGAAGGGAGCAGCAGGCGGGTCAGGAGAGGCCTGCCGCGCCATGTGGTCACCTCCAGGGCAGGTGGGGATTGAACTCATGCTGAAGTGGCTTAAGCTTCTTAGTGCTGTGCTTTAAGGGAGGGCCACCAGGGAGGGCCCAGGGATGATCAATCTTAATTTAACAGCTATGGGGAATTTCTAGGAATCTACTGATGATGGGGTCAGAAAAGATTATCAGTCAGAGATGGGAATGGAGAAGAACAATCCAACCTGACCCCAAGAAAATAAATTTTACGAAGGTCAAATCACTATAGAGGAACACCACCCTGCCCTGTACAATACAGTTTTTGTTTTTTAAGACTGCTCACGTGTCCATGCAGGACCCTTTTCAGAACTACAGCAATCCTGTATCTATGCTGGCATTTCTTTTTCCTTTTCTCTTTTACTTAATGAACTTGCTTGTGCTGAATGAATGGGAACGTCTGCTGAATTCTTTCTCAGAGGGACCCAAGAACCTCATACACCAAACCCTATCACCTGAACCTAAACAAATTCACAGGGGAATTAAAAGAAACAAGTGAATACAGTAAATCAGAACTTAGCAGGAGTAGAAACTTCTAAAGGCAACTGGATGATGGTAAAAGGAAACTGGCAAATGTTACAGTGTAAACTAGATTGCATTTTAAACCACCTTGGTGCCCAGTTTTAGAGGGCCCTAGCACATACTCATGTTTTATCTCTAGGAGCTTCACCATAGTATCACAGAGCAAACAATCTTCAATTCAGGGTAAGGAGAGGGGAAAGTAGCCATACTGAGTTTTGCCCAGAGCAATCCTTCTCTTTAACAAAAACCTGCTTTCAAGGAAAACTACTTTATCAGTTCCTTATCTGATCTAAATGAATGGCAATTAGATAATCCCAGCCCCATCTCTCTTCCAGAAGGAAGGAAGGGTTTGGGAAAGGTGAAAAAGGAGATTCAAGATGATATTACAAACAAGAAAACTACAGACCATTATTGCTCATCAATACAAATGTAAAAATAAAGAAACCACAACAATATAGCATACTGAATCCAAAGATGTATAAGAGAACTAATACAACCAAGAGGAATTTATTCAACATATGTAAAGCTGATCAATTAATATATCAATAGGCCAAGAATAAAAATGATGTAGACTGTAACAAGGCATGCAGAAAAAAGCACTCAGCAAGATAAACAATCATAATTAAAACACTCAGTAAACCAGGAAGTTTGCTCAACTTGACAAAAAATACCTACAACCCTACAGCTGACAAGCTAACAGCTAATGGCAAGAAACTAGACGCTTACCCCGAGTCTGGGGACAGGCAAAAATATCTCCTATACTACCTCCTATTCAATATCACAGTGGGAAAACCTAGTAAAGCAATAGAAGATAAAAAGTACATGGACTGAAAAGGAAGAAACAGAACTCTACTGCTGACAAAAATGTCTATGGAAAATGTCTATGTTCCCTAAGAACAGATAAAAAAAAATCTTGGAATTAGTGATTATATCAAGAACGGAGATGTAAAGCTAACACATAAGTCATTTTCCTATACACCAACAATGAACAAATGAATTTTGAAATTAAAAACACAACACTGGCCCCTCCCTGGTGGCACAACGGTTCGGTCTGGACACAGCACTGCAAGCTAGCAGCAGTGACTTTAGTGAGAGTTTGATCCCTGGGCCTGGACGTGATCCACATGGTGCGGCAGACCTCTCCTGACCTGCCCGCTGTTACTCTCAGTAGTGTACTTTCTCAATCTGTCTGTTCTGCTCCCCACTCTGTCTTGGTGAATCCTCTCACTGCCCCTACACCTATGGCCTGTACCCTAGTTCTGTATGCACAAATAAATCTTAAAAAAAAACACACACACACAACACTATTTACATTAGTAACAAGAAAAAGAAATATTTATGTATAAATCTAACAAAATATGTACAACTTACGATAAACAATAACTTACACTTACAAAAATAAAAGAAAAATTAACTAAATGAAGAGATATTCTGTATTTGTGGATAAGATGGCTCAATATTATATTTGCTTGCCACAAACTGATTTAGAGATATGATCCAAATCAAATTTCCTGCACGTTATTTTTCATGGCTATCAACAAACTTATTCTGAAGTTTATATTGGAAGTCAAAATATCCAGACTAATCAATCTAATACCGAAGGATAAAAGCATGGTATTTAAGACAGCATGATTTGTAAAAAGTAGACAAACAGATCAATGGAAATGAATCAAGACACCAGATATAGATCCACACAGTAACACTGCTGACTGCTGGCCTAGAGCTTGCCCCCCGACCCTACCCCCAGGCCTATCTTCTGCCACCTAGTACTATCTCTCTTCCATGTCCCTGGCATGGCACATGTTGGTCCTGTGACTATTAAAACTTTCTTCTTGTTTCCTCTGGAGGCTGTAACAACTTTATCATATCATATCCAGCATGGACTTTCTTAGAACTGGCACTATTAACTTACAAAAGAAAGAAATTCAAGAACATATACAGCCAATACTACAAAGCAGTAATCATTACATAACTAAGCCAAAAGAATTAAGAAATTTACAACATAAATAACAAAAAAGTGGAATTCTTTATCAATTTAATTGCTAACTTAGAGCATTCTGACTAGTCTATGATACAAAACCCATTCCAATTATAATACTGTATTGACAGCAAAGCACCTAAATCTGTCTACTGTACCATACCTTCCCTGTTCCTACCAAAGTACAAGGATTACAGAAAACAAAAATTAACATGATCTACTTCTAGCCTCTTTTTCAGAGTCCACAATAGTATACATCAACTCTTCAAATGAGTATTTCTCCCATTATTTCTCAAAGAACTATATAAAAACACAATATACCAAATTAAGATCTGGCTATGTTTACTCAGATGGTTTTCAAGTACCTATTCATTTCTCCTGCCTTTCAAATAACAATTAAGCCAAAATTCTAAGATCAACAAAAGCACTTTGAGAGTTTTTCTAATAACGCAATCAAACCTCATCTGTAGTTAATTACAAGATAACATAACTTGGTTTCCTGACGTTTTTATGTAGTTATATGTGAAAGCATATACTATTTCTCAACTCACAAGCACAAAATTATTTATGACAAAGTGACATTTTTTATTAATAAATTTTAATTGTAATCTATATTTTAAACCCTTTTCCGCATGTCTACAAAGTCTGGAAAGTATTAATTCCAAATCATGTAAATAATGTAATAAAAAAGTGCTTCACAGCCCAAATGCCCAAAAGTAGATGAATGGATTAGAAAGATGTGGTACATATATACAATGGAATATTA
>NW_004567138.1:289713-293732 GCF_000260355.1 Condylura cristata
GGCACAGGGGTGATTTGGTGATGGGAAACCCGCGGGGATTACAATCGATATGGAAAAAAAAATGTGCAAAATGCTGTAAAAATAAACTTTGTAATAAAAAAAAAGTGCTTCATATTTCAGGGTTTTTTAAATTTCATTTTTATATACTTACAAATACCATGCATCATATATGTGCAATGCAGATAAAAAATTCCAAAGACTGGGGTATATTGTACTCTTCAGTTTTTCAGCAATCACAATTCTCACAAGTGTTGTAACTTAAAATTTAAATTGGATCATAAGATTTTGTATAGGAAACTAAGTGATTATAAGTATTTAGGAAAATAGTGTTTTACTTGCATCATGTAAGAATTAGAAGAAAAGTTCTATTAGAAATGCAAACAAAGTAGATCACAAGAATGTAAAAGACACCACAAGAAAATGTAAAAGGCCAACAGGTATGTGAGAAAATGTTCAATATCACTCTAATGCAAATCAAAACCACAATGAAATACCACCTCACACCAGTGAGAATGACCCATATTAAAAAAAATTGACAACTACAAATACTGGCAAGGATGTAGTAGAGAAAAAGGAAATACCTTATGGCTGCTGGGAATGCAAACTGGTCCAGTCGCTGTGGAGGATCCTCAAACTACTAAATGGAGTTACCATAGTACCCAACAATTCTACTCCTAGAAATCTACCCAAAGAACACAAACACATGAATTTGAAAGGAAACTTGCACTCCTATTGCAGCACTATTTACAGTAGCTAAGATATAGAAACTACCTAAATGCCCAAAAACAGATGACTGGAACAAAATATGTAATATATAGACATAATGGAATACTATCCAGCAATCAAAAAAGATAAACTCATGACATTTGCAGCAACATGGATGGAGCTGGAAGGGATCAAGCTCAGTGAAATAAGTCAGAAGGAAAAAGAAATAAATCAGACGGCTTCACTTAGAGGAGGAACATAAGGAAACCGTATAAGGGAATCAGGAAAAAGAAAAGACAAAGAGAGCAGGCAAACTATAAACCGGAGACATTCAGCAAGGAGGGGGCGGGAGGAAGAGGGATCAAAAAAGGAGGGAAGGGAACAAAGGACAATGGTGATGGTGCACAGGTATCTTGGTGGTGGGAATTTTATGGGGACTACATAGATGAAGAATGATTTAAAAGTATACAAAATGGCCCTCCCTGGTGGCACAGCAGGTTAAATCACAGCACTAAGGAGCTTAAGCCATTTCAGCATGAGTTCAGTCCTCACCCCTGAGGTGATCCACATGGCGTGGCAGACCTCTCCTGACCTGCCCGCCACTCCTCTCAGCAGTGTACTTCAACCATCTGCCTGTCCTGCTCCCCACTCTGTCTCCGTTGAATCCTCTCACCGTCCCTGCACCTCTGGCCTGTACCCAGTTCTGTATGCATAAATAAACCTTTAAAAAAATACACATAAAATGAACAATAATGTAAAAGTATATAAAAACATTATAAGGTTTACTTATTATGCATACAAAAAAACCCCATAAAAAGATAAAAAAGATAGGAGGAAATAGTTTAAATTAATAAAGAAAAGGAAATTAGGCAAAGGAGATAATATGTACACTTGATAAGTGATCCTCAAAAAAGAAACGTATGCAAACAAGGCAAAAACTGAAAATTATTAATAAAATTAATAAAATTTTGAGCCTATTGTTCAAAGTCATACATGAAATTTAAGACTGAGAAATACTCAATTACTTTTTTAAAGTAAAAGGGAAAAAAAAAGTGGGTATTCAAGCCTTATGGGATTGCTTTTAAGGAAAAAAATGGCAGAATACATTGGAAATATTTCATATCCAAATCCAAAGTAATACAAAATACATTGGAAATATTTCATATCCAAATCCAAAGTAATACAAGAGCCTATAAGACAGGGCATTTATAGCCATCAAACCTTCCAATGTAACAATTTTAGTAGTCACAAATAATTAAGCAGCAAAAAAACAACTGAAATCATTATTGTTCCAATGAGCTCTTTCCCTAAGCACTTTTAAAAAAAATTTTTTTTAAAGATTTATTTATTTATACATACAGAACTAGGGTACAGGCCAGAGGCTCAGGGGCGGTGAGAGGCTTCAACAGAGACAGAGTGGGGAGCAGAACAGGCAGATCGACGAAGTAAACTGCTGAGGGGAGCAGTGAGCGGGCCAGGAGAGGTCTGCCACGCCATGTGGTCACCTCCGGGGCAGGCGGGGATCGAACTCATGCATAAGTGGCTTAAGCTTCTTAGTGCAGTGTGCTTTAACCTGCTGCGCCACCAGGGAGGGCCCTTTCTATGCACTTTTTAAGTGTATTTTATTATCTACAAACTGAACAGAAAAGCATTTAAAAGTGAAATCTCTATCCCAAAAAGTCTCCTGCATTGCTCCCACAAAGTCTAATTTTATAACAGGAGTATTTTTATGGGTAAACACTTTTGTTAAAGGTTTCTTTAGACTTGGGGGCATTAATCTGGTTATATCTAATTTGGGGCTGAGACATTAGTAAAACAATTTGAATTGTTGGTGTATTTAATGGTCTCTTTTTAAAGAAATGTTTTAACCTCTGGGGCCAATTTATCCCTTACTTCTTTGATGATTTTTCTTTTTTCTTTGTCACCTCTTTTCCTCATCTTCTGTCATCATCAGTCTGATCTATACCCACCTGATTTGTCACAAATGCCTCAGGGCTAGGGTTGTGTGTAAGAGGTGTAGCCTCCGAGGCTGTATCATGAATCTCTTTTAACCTTTTATCAATAACTTGCAAAGGATCTAACATATCTCTCAAGAGTCCCCACAGGTAAATGTGTCAACAGGCATGTTCTCAGGCCCATCTACCTGTGTATGAGTTATCTCAATTCCTCTTTTCACAAGTATATGTTTAATTACATCAATAAAGAGTCGCCTTTCCTTTGATTCATTATGGCCCATGACTTCTCAAGTTCTGTGATTACTATTCTTCTGTTACTCTCTACACTCCTTTCATCCAGTGACGGCTAGACTTCTGCTCACGGGCAGGGCGCATACCCCTCTTGATTATGGTGGTTATTACAAATACATCACATCATTCTGTGTATCTGTCAAAACTCAAGCTAACTACACACAACCCCCAAAAGTGAATTTTACTGCATGTAAACAACAAAATTTAAATGGCAAAAAATTAGACAGTAGGGAGAAAAGAAGAGCTGTTAGCTAAATCTTGTTACTTCATAGTAAAGAGTATCTTCAAAAAGGAAGGGGATACATTTATTAGAGTAAAAGTACCTTTGAATGTAAAAATATACTACCCTCCCCCACAAAAAAGACAACATTTAAAAAATTCAAAAATGGGCCCTTCCTGGTGGTGCAGTGGGTTAAAGCACAGCACTGAGAGTCTAAAACCACTTCCGCATGAGTTCGATTCCCGCCTGCCCCGGAGACCACATGGCATGGCAGACCTCTCCTGATCCGCCCGCTGCTCCCCTCAGCAGTGTACTTCGTTGATCTGCCTGTTCTGTTCCCCACTCTGTCTCTGGTGAAGCCTCTGACTGCCCCTGAGCCTCTGGCCTGTACCCTAGTTCTGTATGCACAAATAAATGAATCTTTAAAAAAAAAAAAAATTCAAAAATGACCAAAAAGTTTCAAGTATACTTTCACTCCTTTCTCCAGCTAATCACTTACCTATCTCAAAGCAACTATGGTAACCAGGTACTTGCAATATCTGTTCAGTGTTTTTTCTATGGCATATTTGCTTATATTAACAAAAGAAAATAATGGAAAGATACATCAAGAACTAAATAAGATGGTTACTAAGAATGGGGAAGAGAAATATAAATATTCCTTTTGCTAAATACCTTATTACACAATTTTAATTTTGGAATAATGTAATTTTTTTTGATATGTTTATTTTTTCATTATTTTGTACATTTTTCCATCTCAGTAGCAATCCCCTTGGGCTTCCCATCACCAAATCACCCATGTGCCATCACCATAGTCCAGTGCATTTCCCTCCCACTATCTTTGATCCCAT
>NW_004567138.1:294928-320622 GCF_000260355.1 Condylura cristata
GGAGAAGTGTCTTTTTAGCTCTACTGCCCATTTTTTGATGGGGTTGTTTATTTTTGTTGAGTTTCATCAATTCTCCATATATTTTTGTGATCGGTCCTTTATCGCTACTTTTGTGTGAGAAAATGTTTTCCCAATTAGTGAACTGTCTGTTTGTTTTTAGTAAAGTCTCTTTTGCTGTACAGAAGCTCTTTAACTTGATGTAGTCCCATCTATGGAATAATGTAAATTTTAAAATATTTTTTAAATTTTATAATAGTTTATTTTTATATATTTTTTGTGCATTTTTCCATCTCAGTTGCAATCCCCTTGGGTTTCCCATCACCAAATCACCCATGTGCCATCACCATAGTCCAGTGCATTTCCATCACCCCACTGTTTTTGATCCCATTCCCCACTCCACCCCCACAAAATGTCTCTGGCATATAGTTGTTGATCATTATCACTGGAATAATGTAAATTTTTAATATAAGAAAAAGTCAGAGAGATCACTGAAAAGCTGAAGATAAATATATTAAAATTAATAAATGTCAAAGATGCTAAAAGAAATATAGAGAATTCAAGTAACTTAAAGCACACTACTTTAGTATCTATCCCAAGAGAAGATTTATTCCAAAGTCAAAAGTAAGTAACCTATAAAGAAGTCACATAATATTCAATATTCTTCTGAGTAATAATGCTGGTGTTTTAATTTAGAAATGTATAGTTAAGTTCTAGGACAAAATAAACCAAAATTCTGTCATTAACACTAACAGATTTTCAGAGTAAGTAAAAAAGAAATGCACAGGATATAAAATCAACACACAAAAGTCAGTAGCCACCCTATACACAGACAACCATTCAGAAGAAGTAGAAATTAAAAAAAAAAAAAAAATCCCCTGTAAAATAGACACACACACCAAAAAATCAGATACTTGGGAATAAACCTAACAAAAGAGGTAAAAAACCTATACAAAGAAAACTAAAACACTGATAAAAGAAATACAAAAAGATACAAAGAAATGGAAAGACATCCTCTGCTCCTGATCGGAAGAATTAGCATCATTAAAATGGCCATCCTACCAAAAGCGATATACAGATTTAACACTATTCCAATAAAAATCTCAATGACATTCTTCAAAGAAAAAGAGATTTATATGGAACTACAAAAAACCTTGAATAGCCAAAACTCTCCTGACTAAAACAAGAGAGACCAGAGGGATCACAATCCCAGACTTCAAACCATAATGAACAAAACTGCATGGTACTGGAACAAGAACAGACATACCTACCAGTGGACAGTGGATACCAATAGAAAACCCAGATATAAACCCACAGACCTATACACAGCTAATTTTGGAGAAAGGAGCAAAGAATATGCAATGGGCGGCTCTCCCCAGTGATGCAACCGGTTAATATACAGCACTATGAAGCTATCCACAGCCACTGCAGCATGAATTTAATCCCCAACCAGGGTGGTGACCCACATAATGTGGCAGACCTCTCCTGACCCACCCGCTGCTCCCCTCAGCAGTGTATTTCAGTACATCTGCCTGTTCTTCTCCCCACTCTGTCTCTAATAAACTCTCTCCCTCTGCACCTCTGGCCTGTACCCCAGTTCTTTGCATAAATAAATAAATCTTAAAAAAAAAATGCAATGGGACAAAGAAAGTTTGTTCAACAAATGGTGCTGGGAAAACTGAACTGCTATGTGCAAAAAATGAAGCTAGACTACTACCTCATACCATGCACAAAAAACAACTTGAAATAGATTAAAGAACTAGATGTAAGACCCAAAACCATAAAATATCTAGAAGAAAAGGTAGGCAAAATACACCTCAGTAGCATCTTTAAAGATACACTATCCAAAGCAAGGATAGTGAAGGAAAGGATAAGCAGCTGGGACTACATCAAGTTAAAGAGCTTCTATACAGCAAAAGACATTACACAAAACAAAGAGATGCCCCAGCGACTAGGAGAAAATATTTGCACACAATACTAATGACAAAGGACTGATCACAAAGATACACAAAGATTAAACTGATTAAACTCAACAAAGTGAACAAACCCATCAAAAAATGGGCAGAAGAGCTAAAAAGACACTTCTCTAAAGAGGAAATGCAGATGGCCAACGGGCATATGAAAAAATGCTCAACACCACCTGTAATAAGGGAAATGCAAATTAAGACCACAATGAGATACCATCTCATACCAGTGAGAATGGCACATTTAAACAACTAGCAACAACAAATGTTGGCGAGGATGTGGAGAAAAGGGAACTCTCCTACAATGCTGGTGGGAATGCAAATGAGTACAACTACTATGGGAAATTGTTTGGAGGTTTCTCAAACTGCTAAAATAGAGTTTCCATATGACCCAGCAATCTTACTCTTAGGTATATACTCAAAGGAAACAAAAACACTAATTTGAAAGGACACCTGCACCCTCATATTTATTGCTGCTCAATAGGGAAGACATGGAATCAACCCAAATGCCCAAAAATAGATGAATAGATTAAAAAGATGTGGTACATATACACAATAGAATATTACTCGGCAATCAAAAAAGATAAATTCACGCCTTTTGTAGCAACATGGATGGAGCTGGAAGGGATCATGCTTAATGAAATAAGCCAGAATAAAAAAAAAAAAATACCAGATGGTTTCACTCATAGCAGGAGCACAAGCATTCATAAAAAGAAATACAGTGTAAAGATGACAGAATTTAAGTAAAACTGATTTTGAAACTGCAAATTATTTTGAATGCACTAAAAACTAAGACTGATATGGGCAGACCTGTGTTAAACCAAATATTGCAAAACAGAAACTCTAATATGTAAATGGTGGATAGATGGGTATTGACTATATTAATTTTTCTGTTTATTTGAAAATCTTAGAAGGAAAACTGGCTAGATTCTGTACTTTCTAAACATAAAGTCTTTAGACTTGTATTTTGAAGATAAATTTAAAGATTTATTTAAAGATATAGTCTTTAGAATTACAGAATCTGTACTTCATCTAAAAATAAAAATATTGGGACGGAGTTTGAATCAGCCTATGTAACTATCCCCAAATAGTTACTAGTTTGTAATCATTGTAAACGTTATCAGGTACTCCTCCTGAAAAACCTACAAATATCTAAGAAAATCAAACAATCTGGGACCAACAGACCATTTCTCCTCATCCTGGAGCACGTACTTTCACCTGAGTGATTCCAGCAGCAGGCACATAGCAAGCACTCAATGTATCTGGGATTCATAACAAACTCCTATCTGATTGAGAAAAACTGAAATAGAATTTTAAATAACACATTCATTTATGACAAAGCTACACAACCTTTGGTTTTGGAAAGAGTATGGACAGCTAGAGATAATATTAAAATGGTATGTTCTCTGTAAACTTTTAATTAAACACAAATTAAGGTAAATATATAAGTAGTGGTAAACACACAAATATGCTTTCTAAATCTTTTATGCAATGCAAATACACTCCCAACCAATTTTTCTTTCTTAAGACTATACAATTAACCTCAACTACTAGATTGCTCTTCTAACATACCAAATCTATAACTTCCTGTCCTTCATCAATCACACACTTCAACTTTGCTCTCTGACTGCATAGAGAAAAAACAGTATTATGGATATAAACTGATGGCACATCAAATTCATAGCCTTAAATCTCATGGCTCTTTAATACCTGTATTTCTCTGATTAATGAATATTTCCCTAAATTACTACATACGTGTGGGACAATGTTAAGCTGGAGGAAAATATTAATAAATCTGTGCTCTCATGGAACTTACACTCTATGTGGAAGACAGATCTTAAATAATGAAAAACATTATGAGAAACGGGCCCTCCCTGGTGGTGCAGCAGGTTAAAGCACAGCACTAAGCTGAAGCCACTTGAGCATTAGTTTAATCCCAGCCACCCACAGCTCCCCTCAGCAGTGCACTTCGTCCACTGCTCCTCACTGTCTCTGGTGAATCTTGTCACTGCCCCTGCACCTCTGGCCTGAACCCCAGTTCTGTATGCACAAATAAATAAATCTTAAAAAAAAATCATAAAGGAATTAGAAACAATCTACATGCCAATAAAATAGCTATGGGTTGCCTCAAGAAGGCACAACAATCTACATCACAGCCAAAAGCAAAACAAAAAAGTTGATAGTCTTTATTCTCATGGGAAAATGTGTAACCATGTAAGAAGCAGTCACAAATATGTAAATCAGCAAATACATAATATAAAAACTAAGAACATGCAACTGTCTTTACAAAATAAAAATGTGTGTAAAAAAATGGAAGAAATAAAAAAAAAATGGAAGAAATAAGTTGAATTATTAGTAGCAATTATACAAGATTAAATTTTCTTCTTCACATTTTTCTGTACTCTCAGTGTTTCAAATTGGCAGCATATTATTTTTCTAAATAGATGGCAAAGTGTTTCCCCCCCACTCCACTGTCTGCATTAGCTCCACTCCTTGTTAGAGACATTCACTTCCATTCTCACTTTGAAACAAAAATTAACCACTTCCTAAACCACAAACGAAGGAATGCCTCAATTCTTTTAATAGCCTTCCTTGACTTTTTTTTTAATTTTTAAAATATTTATTTATTTTAAAAGATGTATTTATTTATGCATACAGAACTGGGGTACAGGCCAGAGGTGCAGGGGTGGTGAGAGGATTCACTAGAGACAGAGTGTGGAGCAGAACAGGCAGACTGACAAACACTGCTGAGGGGAGCAGCGGGCGAGACAAGAGAGATCTGCCATGCCATGTGGATCACTTCCAGAGCTAGGGATCGAACTCACGCTGAAGAAGCTGCGGCCAGCATACAGTGCTGTGTCCTAGCCTGTTGCACCACCAGGGAGGGCCCTAGACTTCTTTGATTTCTAACATACAGCTTCTCTATGATCTTTCTCTGACCATTCCAGCTCAAAATCTTTAGTTATCTGTTCTCCTCCCATACATCCTATAAAAATGGTGTTTCAAGAGTCCACCCTAAACTCTTTTAAAAAAAGATTTATTTATGCATACAAGAACTAAGGTACAGGCCAGAGTGTGTGTGTTGGGGGGTGGGGGTGTGTGTGTGTGAGAGGATTCACCAGAGATATAGTGGGGAAACAGGCAAATTGTCTGAAATGCACTGCTGAGGGGAGCAGAGGGTGAGAAAGGAGAAGTCTGCTGTGCCATGTGGGTCAGCTCCCTGGCCGAGGATGGAACTTGCGCCAGTGGCTGCAGATAGCAGCAAAGTGCTGCCATTTAACCTCTTGTACCACCGAGGAGGGCTTTAAACTCTTTGTTTTTTAGACTACATATCTGACAATTGTATAAATTCTCAAAGCTTCGATAATTAACATTGTGTTGTCTCCAAAAATCACCCTTCAGCTCTGTTCTCCTAAATTCTATGTATTTTTAGTCAAAATCTTGATATCAAAAAATCATCTGGATATCCCACAATAATTCAAACTTTATTCCCATGATCTGCAATCTCAGGCAGCACTTGGTTCCAGTATTTTATACTTTATTGAGTCACAACACCATCTATCTAAGCAACATCCAAACCAGAAACCTGAAGTCATCCTCAATTACTTCTCTCTCAGCAGCCACCATGCCATTCTTACCACCTAATGAACTTTTTACAGTTTACAGTCCTACATAGTTACGGAATCTACTTCTCTCCCCAACTCCACTGTACAGATTAAGTCCTCTATTTAAAATCATAGTGCCCAACAGCCTGACACCGCTCTATTTCCCTATTAACCATCAAAGTAACCTCTGAGCAATGCAATCCTTGCTAATAAATACATACCCTTCCTACCCACTATGGTCTTTTAAAAGCAGGTATCTGCCTTACTCAAAGACTGAAGGCTTACTTAGCTAACATACTGTTTTCTTGATGCCTCTGTTCAATATTACACCTGTTTTCATTTATTTCATTAACTAAGGGCCCTCCCTGGTGGCGAAGTGGGTTGGAGTGCTGCACTGCAAAGCTAAGCCTACCTGTGGCAGCTTTGGTGTGAGTTCGATCCCCGCCCTGGAGGTGACCCACACGGCACAGCAGACCTCTCCTATCTCGCCCACTGCTCCCCTCAGCAGTGCACTCTTGTTGATCTGCCTATTCTGCTCTCCACTGTTTCTTGTGAATCCTCTCACTGCCCCTGAACCTCTGGCTGTACCCCAGTTCCATATGCATAAACAAATAAATCTTTAAAAAAAATAATCAAAACTGAAAGGCCTTTATTTACCACTCCCCCAAGAAATAATCCAAAAAGTCAGCATGTATACAAAGAATATTCTGAAGTCTGCACTTTATTATCAGAAGAATCTAAGAAATAAGAGATTGGATCAACTTTAGCAGTTCTTCCTGATTCATTGCCAGAGTAACGTCAATATTTTGTTTAAAGCTAAAGATACTACTCACAAAAATTGTAATTTTAAGTATTTTCAACTAAAACATTTATTATATCTCACATTTAGGATTAACTGTATATAGAGACTGCTTCTGTTAGTGTGCATAATTTAAAAGTTGAATGAAATTCCTGAAACTGAAAGTACATTCGTAGAAACAAGTTACTTTTAGAAATTCAAATTCAACTTGGCATTCAACAAACATTAACAGGAATGTAGAGTAGACACATATCCTTTAAATATGTCTCTTAAAAAGTCATGCAGATAAAATGATGTAAAATTTGTGCTGCAAAATGCATGTGAAATTTATTTCTAAATTAAGAGCAAAATTTGGACAGATGAGAAAATGTTCCTGTCAATTATTATCAGGGCAATGACAATCAAAATCACAATAAGATAACCAACTCACTCCCAGAGAAAGGCCCCTTATCTCTCTCACTCTCTGTCTTTCTCTGTCGCTCTCTCTCTCTCTCTCTCTCTGTCTGTCTGTCTGTCTGTCTGTCTCTCTCTCTCTCTCTCTCTCTCACACACACACACACACACACACCACAAAACCAGAAATAAGCACTACAAAGATGTGAAATCCTTGTACATTATTGGCAGGAATGTAAATTGGACCAGGTCTTATGGAAAACAGTATGGTGTTTACTCATACTACCATACTACCACACGACCCAGCAATTCCACTCCTACGAAGCTACCCAAAGAACACAACACTAATTCATGGGGATATATGGGCTATGTTCATTGTACTACTAATTGTAACAGCCAAGTTATGGAAACAACCTAAGTGCCCAACAGTAAAGGAGTAGACTAAGATGATGTAGTATATAAACAATGAAACATGACTCAGCTACAAAAAGAGATAAAACTCTTGACTCTTGCAACAACACAGATGAAACTGGAGGGGATTATGCTAAGTGAAATAAGTCAGGAAGAGAAAAACATATGCTCGATGTTTTCACTCATATGTGGAATATAGAGAAAGAAAGCAAAGGAACTGACAAGACTAAACCAATCCTAGAAATATGAGTGCAGCACTGAGACTATTAGTGAGGGAGGGCCAGGCTGAGGACAAAGGGAAGAATGGTCCCAATGGTTTACAGTAAAGGACTACAAATGTCTTGGAGGTGAGTGTGGTGTGGCTACATACATCTTAGGAAAGGTGAACCTATACCCCTAACTAAATCTATCTTGATTTACCTTGATAAAAAAGAAAAAAGTAAAAATTCTAGACAGGCTATTAAGCTTATTTTGCTGAACATATGTAAAAAGTATGTATAGTTTAAATGAAAATACAAGGTATTGATAGCAAACAAAATATAATTTTTTTCTTTTACCCAATAAAAGGAAATTCCTTCAAGCTTTCTTTCTTAGGTGATAAATATATATAATAATCATCATAGTCATATTCCTAGTTTCCCAAGGAGGAACTTAAAACAAGTGCATATCAGATACATTAAAAAGAATTCACAATGAACTCTTGCCATTTCAGCAGAAAATTTGTTGCAGTGACAATTTCTCTTTAAAATTTGAGATATCAGATTTAACTACCTGTCCTAAACATACTGTTCTAGAGATAATTCATATTTAAATTAAGTGTGACAAACTCTCAGAGGACCATATATTGCTTGCTACAAATGAAAGATAACAGGTGCTCTTTTGGTCCATTTTTTTAACGAAGATATTAGAATTTAAGAAGGAATTTTTACTATCATTTGACATAGCTCACAATACATCACCAAAAAGATATTTCTCAGCCAAAGTTAGTAATATGACTAACTTTTTCCATAAAGAAGTTGTTCTCCCCTAGAACTTTTTTATAATTACTAGGGATTAAAACATGACCAAAGAAATAAAAGTGGCCCTCCCTGGTGGCGCAGCGGGTTAAAGCACTGCACTAAGAAGCTTAAGCAGATTCTGCATGAGTTCGATCCCCGCCTGCCCGGGAGGTGACCACATGGTGCGGCAGACCTCTCCTGACCCACCCGCTGCTCCCCTCAGCAGTGTACTTCTCAGTCAACTCAGTCAACCTGTTCTGCTCCCCACTCTGTCTCTGGTGAATCCTATCACCCTCTGCATCTCTGTATGAATAAATAAATAAATCTTTAAAAAAAAAAAAGAAAAGTATTCACCAAGAATATATAGGAGGGAAGTACTTTTCTCATTCATTCATTCATTCATCCATATGAATGTTAACCATAAACTAAGTACTTAAAAATTGATATATCTTAATCAGTAATAGAAAATATTTTAAAAGATATATATATATTAAAAGATATATATTACTCCCTTATTACTGAATTTGTAAGCCATACACCACCAGAAAGCAGACAATTAAAACAGTATAGACAGGCTCTCCCTGTGGCGCAACAGATTAAAGCACCGCATTCTGAAGCTCTCTGAAGCCACTGCAGCACAAGTTCTCCCCTCAGCAGTGTACTTCAGTAGATCTGCCTGTTCTACTCCCCACTCTGTCTCTGGTGAATCCTCTCACCTACCACACTTCTGGCCTGTAACCTAGTTTTGCAAGCATAAATAAAAAAAAAAAAATCTAAAAATAGAAAAAAACAGTATAGATATAATTACAATCTGCCCAAATTGTAAAAAGCATCAAATAGGCACAATCGTATCTTGGGGAGCAAAAAAGTGATATAAAAGATTTCCTTTAAATTAGCATTTGCAAAAGAACTAGTTAAATTAGGCACATGTGGCAAAGGTCCTGAGAAGATGACTTAAAATATGGAATGAAAAAGCCTGCAGCTAGAGCTAGAAATGGGAGCCAGTATGTAAAGTCAAAGAACTACAAAAAGAAAGGCAAGTAAGAATTAAAGATTCTTCAAACACATTAGTCACTAGAGAAATGTAAACTAAAACAACATGAAAAAAACTGTAACAAGAAAAACTGACAATACCAAGTTGTCACCAAAGAGGCAGAGCAACTGGAATGCTCATACACTGCTGGTGGAAATATAAAAATAGGGTTCCTTTGCAAAACAAATCTAGCAGTTTCCTATAATGCTAAAAAATGTACTTACTTAACATAACAAACGGTAATCCTCCACTCAGATAATTACCATAGTGAAATGAAAACACTTATTAACACAAAAACTTACATATATGTTTATAGTGGCTATATTCCTAACTGCCCCAAAACTGGAAACAACTAAAATGTCCTTCAACTGAAGAGTAGGTAAGTGAACTGTGGTTCACTCAGTCATCCATTCAATCAGAAAACAAAAAATAAACTCATCTACCAATATAAATAATAATGGAGATTAATCACAAATGCATTATACTAAAGATGCCAGAGTCAAAAAGCTATATGCTGTATGATTCCACTAATATGTCACTTTAGAAAGGACAAAACTCCAGAGATAGAAAACCTATTAATGGTTCCCAAGAGTAGTCAGGAAAGGGTTGGTCTACAAAGGGGTAGGGAGGAATTTGGGGGTGATGGAACTATTCTATATACAGACTGTGGTGGAGACTATAAGACATTAAACCACAGTCAAAACTTACAGACCTAAATACTAAAATAAAAATATATATATATTACATGTAAAAAACACCTAGCTTTTTAAATTAAGGAATAAAGAGAATAAAGGATCCTGGCAAGAGATGGAGACTGGAACATTACAAAGGAGTTAACTCACATCAAAAAGGAAGTTTTAGGTTTTATCCTCTAAGTAACAAGTATACCAAATTATCTCAAAAGGGGGTAGACAAAATTCAGTGTTGTATTAGAAAAAACACTAAGTTATAGACTGGAGTGAGAGCAAAAAAAGGAGACCAAGTAACTAACCACCTCACTAATTTTGAGGCTAAATTACAAAGACCTAAATAAGACAGAGGCACTAGAGATCTAAAGAGAGAGTTAATTTTAGGCAGGAAATTCTTAAGTTTCTAGCAATAGTGAAACCACTAACAAAATTGGCTTTGAGGAAAAGATTCTAAAGGAACTAAATTTAAATACTTATGGAACATTGAAATGCAAGCTTCTGATCAGATTTTGAGCTCAAGGGAATAACCTGAGATGTAGTTTTAGACATGAGATTCATTGGATATTTGAATGTTAAAAGAACTAACTTAACAAGCACACAGCAGTAAGAGGAATAGTTACAATCATGTGCCTAATCTAACCTGCGATTGCTCAACAACCTTATCATTGGCATCTATGACTTTATACAACTATAGGTTGATTACCTTGAGGGAGTTAAATTAAAAGGTCATCAATGAATTTCAAGATTTCACTTCTATTTCCATATAGGTGACATTGAGAATATTCAGCAAATAAAGGGGTAATCTAATAAATACAAATACTAAATGTAGGATAAACACTTAAGGTTAAATGATTCGTTTCGTAAACAAGTCTACTTACTCACATACCCTTATAACTTTAACTTGGTAACTGGACATATGATTCTATAGTTGTTATAGAGAATCTATGACCACATGAAGTGACAAGGATACCTTAAAATAGAGCCAATGATTTCTAGGTAATTATTTCTTAACTAGAGATACACACCAAATTCCCTATCGAGTTTTTTTCAATATGCCTACCTGTCCAAACGCTACATCTGAATATAATGATTTAGAAACTTCTGGGGTAAAGCCTAAACTACTGTATTTTAACTGTCCCATAACTGATGCAGATATACGTGTACGTGCGCGCGCGTGCGCACACACACACACACACACACACACACATTCCTAGTTAACGTGATTATGAAAGGTTGATTAAAGATATTCATGTTCTCATTTAGAAGATTCGGAAGCACATCCTAACCCCTAGGAACTGCCTCCAATTCAGAAAATAAACATACACATTTCCCTGATTTAAGCCTAAAATTCTGAGTCCCAACTCCCATAAAATATTTATGAATCACCTTTTTTGGGCTTTGGTTAACCAACTTTGAGAACACTAGTTAACTTGATTAGAATTCAGAAGGCAAAGTCAGAAAAAAAACTTGAAAATAGGGTCACTGTCTATTGTTTAATTCCAAACTTCTATTTCAATAACAAACCTATTAGAAAAATTTCACCAGCTCAAGAAAGCTCAACTTCAACTAATATTTAACCAAAACTAAGTCCAACCTGCTCTACTAACACAGTCAGACATCACTTTTCCAATTACCAAAATTTCCAAAATTCCAATTTTCCAACTGCATAATAAACATTATGAATCAAAACGAAAGTAATTATCCAAGAATAACAAATTATTTTCCCACCAAATTTACACTTACCCATCTCTTCCCTTACTAACAATTTTTACTTCAAAATAATAAATCCCACAGGCTGCTGGTATTGGATGTGTGGCTCGAACTGATGCTGCATCTTTTGGGGTTTTGCCATGACCTGCATATAAAACAGGAAGGAAAAAAACCTGATGAGATGTTCAAATGAAAAACTTAAAACATGCTTCCATCAGTACAAATATCTAAAGACTTCAATGAAATATTTATTACCACAACATAGTAAGCAAATACAGCCCATTAGTTACAGAATTTTACACATAGCTTTAATAAAATTTCAGTATCTGAACCCACTGAATAGAGCGATAATCCTCTGTGCACATTTAAGTGTTCTGGCACATCCTATATTTTTAAGAAGAAAAAAAATTAAAGGCTACTTTTAGAGACTATAACAAGACTGTGATCTTTCTGAGGTATAATTGGCATAATTATTTACAAAATCCCTAAATATTCTCACCATATGGCCTACTTTTCAAACCAGAAGTATCTATTACTTCTGTACATTTTTAAATTATAGTTTAGTTTTAATTGGCAAAACAGCTTTCTTATTTAAAAATTTTTTTGTGCTTTGATCATTATTATTAAATCTATACAAAGGATGATACATAGTCAATACCACCTAGCGAGCAACATAACACATCTCCAGCGTCCCATAAGAAATATTAATGATTTCATTATTTTACTTCTGAAATAAAGAAAAAATAAAATGGCACTTAAACTTTTTAAATTAACTATTCCTCAATGCAGATCATTTCATTACCACCACTTCCCTCTGCCCCAGGCAACAGGTACAAATAACCTTGAAAGCTAGCATGTGAACAAAATCAAGAGAGCTGGGGAAAATATGCCCACAAAACCACAGGAAATAAAGACAAAATTTGAAATAGCATGTCAGAAAATACTCTGTGAGACAAGTCTTCTCAATCTCAAAAAGAACCTTATGAGAAACAAAAGTCCAAACCACTAGAACAGGTGTTTTGGTTAGCGAGGCTCCCCCTAATACAAACTTAGGTCCCTACTCATGCTATAACATTACCCTTCATAGGTAGCAGAATTTCCCTTCTTTTATTCTTTTATTAAGTCAAAAATTGTATCTCACCTATACAATAACTAGAACACACCAATGAGATCATATCTTTCTTTACCACGCATTTATCAAGTTACCAATGCATACTGTATCCTTAAACAGTTTATACTTCCAATGCAAACTAGCACGTGTTCACTAGACCCAAAAGAAAACTGAATGAACTCAGTCACTACTTCTTCTGATCATGAAGCTTTAAGATGTTCACAGACATCTTATTTTAGGAATCTTTAAGTTCTCAGCATGATGACCACTCGAAGTTGATAAATTTGGTTAGAAAGATGAAGATGGAAGCAGCAATAAGTAGACACCCCTAAAAGTTCTTTAATGTATGTAGGGTATATACTTACAAGGAGCTACACAAAAGAAAAAAAGTAACAGCACAAACCTGCAGGATACCACTTTTTAAAAATAGACATTTAATAAATTATGGCTTCAGAAAAACATCTGTCTTCTGTCAATAACTGAGTTGCCTGGGAAAAGGTTATATAAACTAAATGCATTTTTAAAATTTAAGTGAAAAAAAAAGTTCTAATTTTTATTATTAGTTTTAGATTTTTGGGAAGGAGGTAACCAAAAGTTAGGGATAAGGTAATTTCAAGATATACTCCATAATAATACATGACAATAGCATACATTTAACACTACATCAAAGACATTGCTCTGAGGGCATCACAGCATTCAAAACAATCCACAAAATAGGTATATTTCTTATCATTTCACAGTTGAGGAACCTAGTAAGCAAGCTAGAGAAACTCGAGAATTCCAAACCAGGAATTGTGCTGGAATTTAAATCAAGAAACCTGATCCAGTGGGATCTCTGAACCCACTGGAAGGATTTTGTAACCACGAGTATTCTGGGAGCATTTCACATTTGCTCTCATTTCCTGTTCTAACTACCTCTGTGGGAAAAGAAAAACTATCAAGAACAAATAATCCCTCAAAGCACTCGGTTCTTTAATACAGGGTTTTCTTATTCGACATCAGTGAAACAGGTAAAATTCAACCTCCACTTTACCAAACTTAGCAGAAATGTGTTAAATACATGTATGAATTAAAATCTCCCACATTTTTTCCATTATGCAAAAATAACTATGCAGAACTACACAATCATAAATCTTTTAAGATTCAGTGCCATTTATTCACCACACTCCTACAGAGACTACAGATTCTGTGTTAAAGGGATTTATATTCAAATTAATTTAAAATGCCTAAGAAAAAGTACAGTTCTAAGACTTAACGGATTCATACTATTTCACAGGTGGGGCTAGTGTTATCAAAAGACCCATTTCCAACTATGTTCATCTGGCAGAAATTTAGTATTATCTTAAACCCTGTAGAGATCAAAAACAAACAAAAAAACCCCCACAGTATATATATACATGTTAGTGGCAAAAGCTAAGTTCTAGTATCCATGCATAGACAATAAGCACTATCCAAGCATGTATTTTCTTCAATACTAAATGTTGTCTATATGAAACTAGAAGAAATTGCATATATTGCTTTGAAACTCTTAAGACTAGCAAAGTTTTATTAAGTCAAAAATCCTATCTCGACCCTCCCTGGTGGTGCAGCGGGTTAAAGCCCAGCACTGAGAATCTAAAGCCGCTTCCGCATGAGTTCGATTCCCGCCTGCCCCGGAGTTGACCACATGGCGTGGCAGACCTCTCCTGACCTGCCTGCTGCTCCCCTCAGCAGTGTACTTCGTCGATCTGCCTGTTCTGCTCCCCACTCTGTCTCTGGTGAAGCCTCTCACCACCCCTGAGCCTCTGGCCTGTACCCCAGTTCTGTATGCACAAATAAATAAATCTTTAAAAAAAAAAAAAACCCTATCTCACCTATACAATAACTAGAACATACCCAATATGTTGATTACATTTAGGTGAACTGGAAGGGTTTGAATAAAGTCTACTTTCTATCCGTTTCCAATCTCCCATATGCAGCCACCAACAATTTTTCTAGAAGTATAAATCAGCCCTTCTGATTTAAACTAAAATTTCTCCTTAAAAAGAGAAACTTCCCAAATATTGTTTGATCTCCCTCTCCATTTCCTACCATCTTATTTTGGATCCAGTCACATTCACCGTTATTTCAGTTCTCATTTCAGTTTTCCGCAGTCACCAGGCCCAGTGTCTTTGCCCAAGTACACCCAGGTCCTTAAGGAAAGTTTTGTTCAAAATTGTTTCATTATGTTGATGAGGGAAAATATTGGAGGGGGTATGGGTACTGATCCCCAGGGGCCATTGTTTCTGTGGAATCTCCATGTTCTATCCACTGTAACAAAGCTTTTCTCTGGATACCCTGATTTCCTCCACCATCCCCAAGTTGTGCATGTTAGGTTCTCTGGTATGGCTGAACTGCCAAGTCTGAGGGGATACAGGAGTGCGCCCTGGAGAGAAAGGCTTCCTGTCCAGGGTGGGTGCCACCTTGTGCCCTGAGCTGACAGGATGGGCAGCAGTCCCCATTCACCTACTCCTGGAATAAGTGGGCTGGAATATGAATTCGTGAATACAGTTACTGCTGAATACTAGCAGAACATTAGTAATATTTCTGTGACCCGTCTGCAAGTGAGGACGTAACATATTCCCTTTAACTACTGACAGAAAGCTCTACCTACTCTTGCAGCTCAGCCTGATTCCGTCCCACTCATCCTTTACATCTTAACTCAAGCTTTTTCAATACTCAATCTAACCTCCTTTTTATCTGTCCTCATAACAGCATTTATCTTTTCCACATATTAACACACACTTATTTGTGATTTTACTGTTTTGCATTTTTGGTCCTAGACTTTATTTCCAATTACTTTTACTCTAACTTCAATCATTCCCTTCTTGCAACCATGTTCTGGATTCTGACATAACCTGAAACTAATCCATTTTAGAAGTATTGAATGCTAATAAAAAGTCTGTTATGCTACAATGCATTTAATACATGTTAGTTCACATGCGCTTGACAATGTAAAAATGATGTCCACATAATAAAGTCATTTAGTTCCTATCATGGATTTGCCCAGTAAATTGATGAACTAAGAAAGAAAATCTTAGCAATATACAAAAGGTTCTAAGTGAAAAGAGCTGGGAATCCTACAGAAGAACATTCCCATAGGGTCCACTGTTTAAGAGCATCAGAACTGACACACTGGCCACTATGTTATTAGCCATTTGGAGAAAACCCAAATGCAATACAGAATAAAGGTGTTAAGGCTATTTCTTCTTTGTTTTTAATCAGTAAGGAATCCTGAACCTCCTGCATACTTCTTTGTACTTTTGGTTATGATATAATACTATTTTATTTGTTGATCAAACCACTCCACTTTAACCACTCGGAGTTATTTCAGTTGGCTCCTGTGATTCTCTGTCACACCTCTATTGTGGTTTTCAGCTTTGTAACTTTCTAGCCCCACGACATCCTGGAGGCTCATCTTGTATATTTTCTATCCCAATCCTAAAACCAGCCACTTCTTCAAGGAGCCCTAGCTCCTTTTACTGGTGTATACTGACATGAGAACAAAAATGGAGGTGCTAGGTATATACCTTGTTACTGGGTGTCACTGCTTTTAGGTTCTTGCATCAGTAACAGCAAGGAAATAGATATATTCACAGAATAGATGTATATACATGTCCATATTTCTGTATCTAACCATGTGTCCACACTAAGCTAAACTAAAGCTCATACTCTAATCCATTACTACATGGACCATTTACCCCTTGCGTTTGCTTATGTGTAAAATTCTACTCCAAGCTGAATACCTGTCTCACATCACCCACAATCCCCCATCCACTTATTGTTCAATACCAATACACATGCATAGCAGTACCATGATTGTTAACTACTATGTCCCCAGGACACAACTTTTTCAACCACAACTCAGGGTTTATGTAGAACCTTTCATCTTTAGTTTCAGATTTATTTCCAAAGTCACTTAGGTTAGCACTTATCCCACCTCTTCTCTGAGGTTACAAATCTCACATTTCTAACTCAAATTGTTCTGTCATATTTTTCAGTCTATCCTGGGATCTTCCCTTCCCTCCTACCTTTTTTAAAATTTCATACATTATTATTCACTGTTTATGCTATAGAATTCTATGGGTTCAAAATATGAAGTGTCATCCACATAACAGTATCCTACTTCCTCTGCCCTAAAAGAATGCCCCATGCTTTGCCTATTCCACCATCTCTCCCTCCCTCCAAAACCTTGAAAACCACTCTTTACACCATTTCTACAGTCTGGCTTTTTCCAGAATGTCATATGATTGAAATCATACAATACAAAATCTCTTCAGACTGGTGTTTTTATTCAGCAATATGCATTTAAGATCCACATAGGTCTGCAGAGATGGACCATTCATTCTCTTTCTACCACTGAGTAACATCCCATTGAATGGCTGCACCATAGTTTGTCCATTCACCTACTGGAAGGTATCTTGGTAGCTCCTTGCTTGTGACCATCATGAGAAAATTTGCAATTAATAATCATGTACAGGTTTGGGAGTATACTTTCTCAAAGTGATTGGGTAAATTACCTAGCAGCTACGATTACCTATCAGAAACTGCAAGATCCATCTTCCAAAGTGGCTAAATCATTTTGTATTCCCACCAGCAGTGCATGAAGATTCTTGTTCCTCTACATCCTCCCCAGCAATTGGCACTATGAGCTTTTCCTTAAATTGTCGTCATTCTAATGCTAAAGGGTAAACATATCTTCTTTGTTCAAAAAAAAAAGAATGGTTTAAAAAAAAGAGGGGGTGTTACACCTTGATTGAAATTTTTCTGTTAATTACACCATGGCAAATAGTTACAACCTTAAGGAAACTTGAAGAACCCTAGAGCAAAACTGCCATGGACCTGACTGTGCACCTATGATACTAGACATAAATGCCAGTGGAAATTTTAATGGCGATCTTCTGCAGTGCTCTGGTCATAGTTACTTAGGCCTTAAGTGATCTGCTCCAGCCCAGTTTTTTCCCATAAAACCTATTACTTTTTTTTTTTAAGATTTATTTATTTATGCATACAGAACCAGGGTATAGGACAGAGGTGCAGGGACAGTGACAGGAGTCACCAGAGACAGAGTGGGGAGCAGAACAGGCTGACTGACGAAGTAAACTGCTGAGGGGCGCAGCATGCAGGTCAGGAGAAGTCCATGTGGTCACCTCCATGGCCAGAATCAATCTCATGCTGAAGTGGCTTTAGCTTCTTTGTGCTATGTTTTAACCAGTTGTGTCACCAGGGAGGGCTCAGACCTATTACTTTAATGTGCAGTTTTTGTAGAAAACATGAGGTTTTCCCAGCAAACATATTGTTGGAATTATAGCAGATGAGTATGTACTTTCCTCTAAGGTGCATCTCCTATCCTCCCTGCTTTCTGAAGATAGCACACAGTATTTCCTGTCCAACTTATTAAGAGAACTCCAGTTCCCTAACTTTCCCTCCCCGCTTCTTCTAAGGTTGATTAGACAAGGTAATCACTTAGAAACCCAACATCCCTGACTTCCCTCATTGCCTAACCTTTCATCACACCCAACTAGCAAAACCTCAGTTTCATATATAATATAATCCACCTTCATTACCCCTGCACTTGAAACAGCCACCACTATGAATTGTTCTCAGCTGTTACCAAGCATATATACCAAAATCTTTAATCAGCTTATTCCCTACTCCCATACTCAATGGTTAATCTACATTTTCATCATTCACCTTGACCTTTCTCTACTAGAACTGAGTGAACAAATCACCTGGCCTACTTTACCATAAAATGGGGCTTAAATACATGGGATCATGTTCTACTACTCCCCATTCTCCTATTACAAAGAGATCTGTCTCTACACCTGCCTTTTACCTCTTCCACTATTGTCAGAGGAATACATTTCTTTCCTCCTCAAAACTAATATCCTGTGCTCCTGAACCATGTTCCTCTTCTCAGTTCTGTCAGTTTTACAAGCCTGTATTTTCTTTTCTTTTTAAAAAAGATTTTGCTTATGCATACAAGAACTAGGGTACAGGCCAGAGGTTCAGGGGGTGAGAGGCTTCACCAGAGACAGAGAGCGGAACAGAACAGGCAGACTGACTGAAATACACTGCTGAGGGGAGCGACAAGCTGGTCAGGAGAGGTCTACTGTGCCATGTGGGTCAGCTCCTTGGCCAGCCAGGAACCGAACTCCTGCTGCAGTGGGCGCGAACAGCTTCACAGTGCTGTGATTTAAGCCACTGTGCCACTAGTGAGGCCCTACACACTGCACTTTCATCCTGTCCCTCTTTACTCCCCTTCCCTTATTCTGTAAGGGCAGCGTCTCAAAAATATATACACTTTCACAAATCACTGTCAATAGTGCTCTTGAGGTTGATGGCCGGTATAATGGATTTTTTTTTAACTTTAAGGTAATAAAACCTGGCATTGTTAGTATCTTATTTATCTGTTCAAGATTTATTTATTTATTCATACAAAACTGGGGTACAGGTCAGAGATGCAGAGGGTGAGAGGATTCACCAAAGACAAAGTGGGGTACAGAACAGGCAGATCGACAAAGTACACTGCTGAGGGGAGCAGCGGGCGGGTCAGGAGAGGTCTGCCTCACCATGATCACCTCCGGGGCAGGCGGGAATCGAACTCATGTGTAAATGGTTTAAGCTTCTTTGTGCTGTGCTTTAACCTGCTGCGCCACCAGGGAGGGCCCTATCTGTTCAAATTTATGTCAAATAAACTTATTGGGACTCCATTATGTGGACTAAGATAATAACTTCAGTGCTACTCCACAGTCAAACCAAAGAGACTTAGAAATGATTTAATGGTCTTTAACACAGTACTTCCCAAAGGTATCTTAAGGACAATCTGCATTATATAGATTTTCATTTTATACTCTGAGATAGGAAGCTAATCTTCAGGTAAAATGTAATTCTACTCTCAGCCATTAAAGAAAAGAAATCCTGCTTTAACATCTGTCCGCATCTAGTTTGTCTAGATCTCATTCTTCATCTGTATTTCTCAAAAGTACACTACATCAGTATCCTTGCTGCTTGGCCCCTTCTCATTACTTTGATTTTTGCCCCCTCAATCAATTCAAACTGCAATGATCTAGTTTCCAAATCCAATGGAAAAATTTTGTCCCTATCCCACTAAATCCATCTGTTACATCAGACACAAAAGATCACTTCCTCATTTCTCCTATTCCTCTGTTAGTTTCAGTGACACCAAAGGCTACCCAAGTACCTCTTTAACTTTCTTAAAGAGGTACTAACTGTTGGGAGTGACCAGATTTACTGACAAGGCCTAAATTAGGGCAGTAAAGAATTGAGCCTTGCATCCAAGCTTGATAAAGTGGTAATAAACTGACCTTGCATATGGGATGGGACTAGCTGAAGGTGATAAGGAGCTGGGCCTCACATCCAAGTTTGATAATTAACTGGGCCTAGCATCAGGGAGCACAGCGCTGAGTCACCCCTTTGGAATGTGAACCTAGAATCTATATAGGAGACCCTACCTCCCTTATTGAGTTGGCAGTAGCTGCGGACCCCACTCTAGGGGCTCCGTCTCAGCTGCTGTCCGGGAGCAATAAACTCTGCTTGCTCAGCCTTTCTGCCTCCCGCCTTCCTTTCTTGCAGCGGGTCACAGAAGTTGGGACAAAACACTAACTCGGTCTTTTAATACTGGTGTTGCTCAAGGTTCTACCTTTGGCACCCTGCTCTTCTCTAGACATAACCTTTCCTACATGTTCTGAATTTCAAATATAACCTAGGAGACCACCAAATCAGTCATGACTCTTCCCTAAGCCGAGGTCAATTATGGCACACACTAACCCTTCCTAGGAGAAACTGCCTCACACTTCCTACTAAAAGAGGTGGGACGGAGAATATTCTTATATTTGATGCATGTTTTATAAATCATAACCATCCCCATACCTCTACAGCTGATTGAACTCAGGTCAGCACCTGATGTGAAAGCCAATTCACACCACTGTATATAGTGAAAACCTGCCCAACTAAAAATGATGGCAATTAACTAGGTCAATCTGATAAGTCTCTCTGGAACTTGAAATAGGGAGAAGATCTAGGCCATTCAATAAGGAAAAGAAGAAAACCACCAGAAACTAGTGACTGTAGATGAGTCACTGTAACTGTAGTCATGAACTTCAGCTGTTTGAATTACTTAGAGCCATTGTAACTCCAGAAGATCTATTTTCCTGTTTGTCCAGCTTCTTCTGGTTTCTATGAAGTCAGGTCACCTGGCTAAGATTCTTGTGTTTACTCATCTTCCAAATAATACTCACAATCATGATTTAGTTCATGGTTCACCGCAAGAACAAAGCTAGAAATCCAAGCATCACCCTTGACTTCTCTTTCCATCCTATCAGCATTAGTTTCCAATTACAACAAGTGTGTCTGCTGACCTGCTTCATGTCCCTATTCTCATATGGTCTATGGCAACAGTCTTTGAAATGAGTCTATTATTTCTACTATTGTACCCTTTAAATCGATATTGAAATTAGTTGTATAATCTGACAAAAAATGAAAATGAGCACCAGTTCCTTTCATTTAAAATTCTTTCATAATTCCTTATCTATATCTAAATTCAATCAACTATTCTAGAAGGCCTCTTTTTTTTTTTTTTAAAGATTTATTTATTTATTCATACAGAACTGGGGTACAAGCCAGAGATGCAGAGGGTGAGAGGATTCACCAGAGACGGAGCAGAACACACAGATCGACGAAGTACACTGCTAAGGGCAGCAGCGGGCGGGTCAGGAGGTCTGCCACACCATGTGGATCTCCTCTGGGGCAGGGTAAATGGTTTTAGCTTCTTAGTGCTGTGCTTTAACCCGCTGCGCTACCAGGGAGGGCCTAGAAGGTCTCTTTTAATTATTTTCCAGTTGTTCCTTATCATACTCTAAAAATGTCAACTGCTCATCAGCATAAACATATATAAAAACTCTCACCTGGTTTTTTCACTTGTAATGTCCATCCTTTCCTCTTCCCCTAGAATATCTTTTCAGAATGAACCCTGGCCTCATCCCCTCCAAGAAACTATCCCTAACCCACCAATTTCATCCTTTCCAAGGTGTCTTCCACAGGCTTCTTCTAGCATTTCCGTTACTATATATACTTGTATGTCCATAAAGCTCCTTTTAATCCAAAGACAAATACTTATTCACTTGAGTTCCCAGAAGCTGGTACAAAGTAAACATTCACTAATAACATTCACTAAAAGCTTGCTGAATAAATGAAAGAATGATTTAATAAAGGGCAGTGCCCTATGGCATTGTTCAATAAATTATCATTACCACTGTCGGCTTTTCTAAGTATGACTACTAGTGTCACTTAATTCTTGCAGTTAATTGGTATATTTAAGGATAAACGTCCCAAAATTTTGACAAAGGGATCCCTGAGAAAAGCTCGGTTTGGCTTTAAATTCCTTGATTTTAAGAAACACTGTATCACTCGCATAATCTTAAAAGACATTTGCTTTGGTAGGCAAGCAAAAATTTGCTGAGATTTGCTTAACCTTAAGAAATATAAGAAATCAGATAAGCACTCACTTTTACAAAGTATAAAATGCCTCGTAACTGGTAATATTGAGGGGGGAGAGAGTGTTAGACATCCCCAAAGTCAAATAATAAGTGCAATTCACTATTTTATTGCTTTCTCAACTTTCACTTATCTTTTTTTTCTTCTAAGCAAACTTAGATCAGCAAGCCCAAGGTGCCTGGACTTATTCCATGGCATTAATGTGTTCCAGGTAGCACATTCCCCTGAGGAAATACTTTTAATATCAAACTAATCTTCTAAAAGTTCTAAATGTATCACTGGCTTTTATATATTTGAGATACTTAAGTCTCACACAAACTGAAATAGGCAATACAGCATAGTGGCAAGACTACTAAATATAGAAACTGTGAAAATTAGCTTCCAATCCTGGCTTACTTGTGACTAGGAAAATCTAACCTCCAGGTGCTCTGACTTTCTCATATCTAAAATGATAACTACATTACCAAATCCACTAATATGTACATGGTGTACCTGTGAGTATCAAAATGTTTTGTAAACAGTGGTAACTTCACAAATATTAAACGTAATCTGTAACTGACATTTAAACAAATAGAATCCACTGTCATATTCACTAAGTGCTTCAAGTAGAATAGTTACCATTATAGATAAATCTAAACTTATCACATTTGTATTTATTCCAAGCTGATAAGAATTTTAAAAATAAGTGTTTAAATAGCTGGGATGTGACTGCCAAGCAAAAGTTCCTTTTAAATTTTAACATGCAGTATACACATCATCCTGGTACTCCTCTGCAATCCAATCAACTTTGCTGCCTGGCTGGCACTACTTAATATTAATCCCTTCAAAGCATGAAAGGAACTGTACTGCTTCCAAAAACAGCAGTCCAACTCAGAATAACATCTTTAAAAGAGAGTAAGTTCACCAGTAAGAAAAACCAACATATTTCTATTTTCAAGGATATCGGAAATCCTCATAATCTGGAAAATAATTACTGACCCTTTTGAAACTCTGGAATATGCAAAAATACTTAATTTTTAATGTAAAAGAATCCATACTGCTTAGATAAAATTTAGCACAGCACACTCAGTTTAACTATAACCTGCTTTGTTTCTTGACTTTAAAGTTTTATTTCCACAATCTATGACACTTCCCCTATGCTCTTTTCCCCTACTACTTGGACAGAGAAAAGCCTAGTACAGTTTGGTGTGGTCCACTCAGAATGGACAAAGAAAAACAACAGGGGGAAAAAAAACACATTAAAATAACAAGACCAGAGGAAGAGGCAGGGGAAGGGAAAAAAAGAAATTGTGTTTATGACCAAGGGGAAGGGAGAGACTAAGGGGAAGATAAAAAGAGGGAGGAGAAAGAGATTACAAACAACAAGATCTGTCCTTCCAGAAATTGTGGTTTATGTTTATAAAAGTTAATGTTTCCAGAAAGTGAATCTGAGTATTACACAACAGAAAGTAATAAAAAGGCCAACAGGAATAATGGAGACAGCAGTGTCATAAACATTCCAAACGCCAACAAATTTCACAGAAGCATACACTTTCTGGACCCAAATCACCGATTTTACATATGAGGAGTTAATAAAACTAATCAAGTCATGTTACAGTACTAAATAAAATGTAATCCTGAATCTCAGATATCATGGAAACTCAAGGGCTGGAAATCTCCTTTACCAACCTCTCAGCTCAAAGCCCTCATCACTCGGAGGCCCTGTTTTAAATCTTACACCTAAAATCACGCATGATGGCTGGACTCCGGAGAGCCAGGAGTCTTTTGTTCAATAATCTTCCCTATCTCCTGGCTTTAAAAGGTAATCATTAACCATCAGACATAAATTTAAAATAAGGTTCTGTCAAGTCTAACAAACACATTCTGGCAGCCAGATCACAATTAAACACTTCATTAACACAGCAATGTTTACACAAATTAAAAAACAAAAATAATAGCGTTCATAGGATAGCAACAAAATGTCCTAACTTAAGAAAATATTGAGAAGTTCAATATGTAAACTTTCAGCCATTTAGGTTGAGGAATATAACTTTCAGATTGAAAGTGCCTCTGGTGATATATGGATAAAAATAAGGTATATGCAACAAGGCCTATTTTCTTGCCTGATTCTCTGCAGCCAAGTCATTATTTCGCAGATTTCTGTTGCCATTTTCCTGTCTGATTAAATAGGAACTTATTTATCAAGTTTCTACCAAGTTTCAGTCCTATACAATTTAAGAAGTTTAGCACCTTGTTGCTTATACATCCTCTAATACATGTCATTCGGTATGATCAAGACCCTTTTGTAGCCAATCAAAGTAAGGCTGCTTGAATATAAAAGATTCTGCTTCAGGTTTGGGGCCTAAAAAAATGGATTTGTTTCTGTACAGACGGTGATCTTATTTTTTTTCCCCCCAAACAAGAAAACTTGCAACGAGCTATTAATATGGGCTACATTTCAAAAATTCCTATGTACATTTCAAAAATGTATATACAAGTGATCTGCTCACAGCTTTGTTTTAACACAGGAGAGGTGGTTAAGATCTACGATTGGTATCTTTAACTGCTGATGTAAAAAACACAAGGCAATTTTCTTTTAAATACTAACATTAAGAAAAATAAAATACTAACATTTTAAAGATCCTGTTTTCGGCAAGACTCGACATAATGCCATCACATAAACATGTCCAACCAATACTGGCCGGTTTCTGCTCCCCTAAGAACACCACATACTCCTGAGGTTTCACCTCCGACCCTCCCAGCTGCTTTTAATAAGCTACCCTGATGGCAAACGTGGGGCCCCTGTCCTTATTCTCCCCGCAGACAATCTCTGGCCTAATTTTGGACCAAACCCTCCACTGATTGCTCCTCCCCTACATACCCCAGGCTCTCCCTTAATTAGAAATCATACCTCAGAATCGTGCCTCTCCCCACGTAGGAAGAGAGCGCCTGACCCACCCTCACCTGGAGAACAATGTAACCCACTCCGAGTCCCTGGATTCCTCTACCCAAGCCCTAGGATGTATCTCAAAGGGGCATCAGAGAGCGAGCATGTCCTGTCATCCCGATTCTCGCAAGGTGTCCGACTCCCGGCCTAGGACCCCCGGCGTCACGGTACCTGGAGCGCCGTACTCACCAGCAGTCGGCCCCTCTCCCGGGCCTTCCGCCGCGACCCGGTCCCGCCCAGGGGAGGCAGGGCCGGCGGCGGGTGACCCGGGGCGCCCGGCCGAGGAGGGTCGGCGGGCGGCCGGCCCCCCCACCCCCCCCCCCCCCCCACCCCCGCGGCGGACGCGCGCCCAGTACCTTTGTAATGCACCCGCAGGTTGTTCTGGGAGAGGCCGATGTAGCTGAACTTGTCCTTCGGGCTCCAGGACCGCGGCAGCGGCGTCTCCTGCTCGTCCACCGCGGGGTAGAGGCGCTTCAGCCGGCGCTGCAGCTCCTTCTCCTGTTCGTTCAGGGTCGAGTCCCCGT
>NW_004567138.1:321553-339605 GCF_000260355.1 Condylura cristata
CCTCCCCCCACGCCCGCCCCGGGAGAATCTCCTCCCACTTTACTTCTTTTTGTTGCCGACGCCCCACCTCCCCACCGCGGGGTTCTCGCTGGAACGGCGGGGCCGCGTCTCGCCCAGGCGAAAGTAATCGAGCTCTGCTGGGGCCGCTGCCAGCCTGGCCCGCGGGCGCCGGGAGCGCTGGGGTCCGCTGGCCGGGCGAGCTGGGCGCCTCGGCCCTCGGGTCCCGGAGGTGGGCCGTCGGCAGATGCCCGCGGGGTGCTCGGCTCCGCCCGGAGCTCGAGGCCCTGTACTAACTCCCACTTGCAGCCTCTCTCTCTTTGTGAACCTACTGCTCTTCATGCTTAACAGTATCATTCCTGCGCACTTATACAGGGAGTGGAAGGCTTTTCTGAAGGCAAAGTCTCCCACTTTAAAACTGTGACCATTTTATTCATTGGTTTTATGAGGATAGTGGTAGGTGTCACGTTACGAGTACTAATAAAGAGTGCATATCTTCAAGGATGCAGGAACGTGAATCGTGTGAATACAAGGTTATATGTGTTTGGGAAGGGATTCTAGAAACGTCAAAACATTTTATAGACTCATTAATTTTCATAACGGGCCTCTCTGTTAGGTGGCAAGGAATTGTGCCCATTTTTGGAGCAAGGAAATCACTGCCGAGGTCAGCAAAGTCAAAAATAGGACTTGCTACTCTGTGATTTCCCATAAAGCCCTTGGCGTGGTCCACTCATTTAGCACAACTTGTTTAGTGGTGACCGTGGCCCATCCTAGTATTTTGGGATGTTCTCACTAAGTCATTTTGTTTAGATATGCTTTTGTTAGCTGGCAAAATAGAGCTTTATACACATAAATTGCCGGGTATAAATTCTGGTATTTTCCATGTTTCCAAAGATCCTGTGATGGTAATTGTTTGGCCAAGTAAGCAAGGAACCTTTTGCTGAATTGGAGATTATTTATTTTATCTTGAAAGAGTAGGTAAATAGTGATTAAAATGAAGGCCCTCAATATCTGGCCAAAACTAATAAATTCATTCAGTCTAATTTCTCCCTCAATTACCCAGACAACTAGATGCTCTGTTGTTCTTCAATGAAAATATCTGAAAATTCTAACCTATTGTTTGATGACTTTTTTCAAGCCACTGCACTTTATATTACATAATATCATTGCATTTAAATTGTTCTAAAACTTCCATCTATATTCCAATAACTATGAGTTAACTGGAAGCCAACCTCTAAATGTTGGCTAGCCAAGATAGGACAAATAGGCTCCAGGCCTCATCACACTTTCTTGACATTCATCAAGGTCTTTCTTACGACGACGTGTGATTTTCTGACAGCACACTTAGAACCCTCTTAGAACTTTACAACGTCTTAGGAACAGACAAGAGAATAGAATTAGCTCACATTTTGTTGTTAATATCAAAATGATATGAAGGAACATCAGAAAATGTTTCTATAATGGTCAATTATAATGAATAATTAAAACTGAATTACTGTTGTAAATATATTGATTTGTACACAGGTAGGTAAATAATGAAAAGCATTAACTTATCCTCTTTTTGCACTTGTCTTTATTCTTTACTATGTATTATTGGTAGATATTTGTATAAATATCTACCAGCGCTCTGTAACAATCAGCCAACTCTGGCTTTTAAATAGAATGAACTACTTGGGAAGATATTGGATGGTTCTCAGAATTGATCAGAATCCTGAACATCCTGGTCTAAATGCAAAAGGTTAGAGAGCATACATCTGCGAAGGAGCTCACCATCAGATGTACAAGCCTCCACTGCCTGGACTCTCATCTCTTTGACCCACAAGCTTCTCATTGCTCACTTAAATTTCAAGTTGGCTTATTCCAGTTACATGCCCATGCTAGGGGCCCCAGTGAACCAGATTTATCTTGTGTGGAGACTGTTGATACCTTCACCTCTGGGTGGCCCTGAAGTGGCTGGAGCCCGCAGTGCTGGTCCCTTTCCACAGGGGTAACAGACAACCTTATAATCTTAGCATGTAATTCATATGGCATGACATTAAAAAAAAAGTTAAAACACATTGGCCATCTGGAAAATGGGCCACTGGTACCCACAATCAAGGATTTTCCATACCAGGAAAGAGGTTCAAATACTGGCCAGTTAGTTTCAGTAAATAAATATGCCAGTTATTCTTCTAGATGCAAGAAAATGTGATAAAAGTACGCCAATATCTAAAATGTAGCTTTTAGGATCTATATTAGTTCTTGATTGCAGCTTAACAAATTACCCTCTAACAGTGACTTTAAAATGCCAACACTTACCATTATACAGTCTCTATGGATCAGAAATCAGACACAACTGGGTCCTCTGCTTTAAGGTCACTTATAAGCATTCAAGTTGTCAGCTGGGACTTTGGTCATCTCAACTCTTGACTGGGGAAGAATCTACTTCCATGTTCACTCATAAAGTTGTTGGCAAGATACAGTTCCTTGAAAGCTAATGGATTAGGGACCTCAGTTCCTTGATGGCTGTTGACCAGAATAGGCCCTCAGTTCCTTGCCATGTGAGTCTCTCCAACATGGAAACGTTCTTCATCAAAGTGTACAAGCCAAAAAAGCAATAGAAGTAAGGTGGAAGTCACAGTCATTTGTAACTTAATCATAGGCATGACACCCCACCATTTTTGCCATGATCATTTAAACTAGGTCACTAGATAAAGCCCACATTCAAGTGGATGGAATAATATGATAGCATAACTACCAGAAGGCTGCTATCTGAAGTCTGCCTGCCATGGGGTCATTGCAACTTCTGGTGATCCAGGGAGGGTTTACCTGCACACATATCTGTTTTACCTTCTAGACAGGTTTTCTGTAATGGGGTCAATAATAAATATATTAGGTGTCACAGGCCACACAATACCTGTCACATGATTCAATGACTCACATACCATTGTAGATGAAAAGTAGCCATAGACAATAATCATGCATCCCTGATAACAGGGAGATGTTCTGTTATGAGAATTGTTACCCATCCAGCATTTATGAAGTGCCTATAAAGCCCCTGTGCTAGAGTTTGGCATGGAGAATGGAGAGGGAAGAGGGACTACAAAAATAAACAAGGAAATATGTCATCTACTCCTTCAATGAACAGTCATGTATGTGAAGATGCTACATAGTACGAATTAGATCATGCTCCTCAGACCTGTGCATGGGGTTTATTTGGTGCAAGCCCAAGATTCTTCATTCTCAATTAGCTACCAGGTGATTGCTGGCCCTTGGACTGTACTTTGAATAAAAAGTAATTAAGAGTAACAGCTGATGTTCCTTAGAAGCAAAGACTTCAAAGAGTGGAAAGCCAGGTAGACAAAATCTGGTAAGAGAAGACTGCACACTGTCTGGGCCAGAAACGGAAAGAAGTGCAGGCTCTAAACAAAAACTAAGACCTAATATTTCTGGGGCTTAAGTTTCAAGGCATAACAGACATGTACTCTTTATTAACTTTTGTGAATAAAATGCTTACAATTCAATATCCATTAGAAAAGCATATATGAAAAACCAAGTTACTAAATTTAGAGGCAACTATATATGTTTTATTAATCTGTTCTAGAAGGCAACCAAAACTGTGATTTTGACCTAAAGAAACAGATAAAAACTATTTAATCAACTCTCAACGCCTGGTTTTCCTCTTAATTTTTCCCTCTGCTTTTTTTGTAGTTCATTTTCATTTATAAAATTCACACTTTTTTCTTCCATGTGGATTTTTCTGTTCCCTCTTTATTGCCTCATAGACATGAAAAGTACATTCCAAATGGAGTAACAAGAGGCAGCAGATAGCAGAAAAATCACTTCCTCTGCATTGTTGAGGTGTAATCAGGTAGCTGAAAGGCTGCCTCAGAATTTCCCTGAGTTCCAGGCAATGCTACCTAATGGCAACAGCAATGCCTGTGGGTGCAGTGGATGCCTCATTGTGTGGGTGGCCAAAGAACAGTGCTCAAGTCCATTCCTGCTGTAACAAAATGCTGTACACTGGTGGCTCATCTACACAATTTGGGAGTCTGGGAAATCCAAGGTTAAGGAATTGGCAGATTCAGCGTCTGGTGAGAAACTACTTCCTGGTTCATAGATATCCACCTTCTCAGTGTGTCCTCACAAGATTGGAAGGAGAGAGAGTTCTTCTTGTTTAAAGATTTATTTACTTATGCATACAGAACTGGGGTACAGGCCAGAGACTCAGGGGCGGTGATAGAATTCACCAGAGACAGAGTGGGGAGCAGAACAGGCAGATCGACGAAGTACACTGCTGAGGGGAGCAGCCGGTGAGCCAGCAGAGGTCTGCCATGCCATGTGGATCTCCTCGGGGCGAGGATGGAACTCATGCTCAACTGGCTTTAGCTTCTCAGTGCTGTGTTTTAACCTGCTGCGCCACAAGGGAGGGCCCGAGAGCTCGGCTTTTATAAGAATCTAATCCCAATGATGAAGGCTTCACACTCCTGACCTAATCTTCTTCTAAAGTCCCCATCTCCGAACACCATCATATGAAGGTGTTTCGATTCAGCGCATGGTTTTGAGGGAAAGGGACATATTCAATCTATTGCATATAGTTAGAAGGAAAGAAGCTTAAAATACAGAAATATAAAAAAATAAGTAGAGAAAAATTTGTATCATTAAAAGATAATGATAAATAGTTCCCCAAAGTACCATATATCATTGAAGACATGCCTCCCACTGTGGGTTAACCCCCTGTTTTCCTAATCTATTGGCTGCATTTCAGTCATTATTGATTCCTTGTTATATGCAATACACAGTGCTTGGCAGCAGGTGGAAATAGGAAGGAAAAAAAAAAAGGGAACTGAAATCTTTGCCCTCTAGGAGTTTTTGTGGGAAAGGACATTACTTACACAACCAATTATTCAGTGCAGGGTATGAAAGGTGCTATAATAGAGGCCAAAACCACCATAGTTTCCCCCCTACTATCACAGGAAAAAATTCTCCATCTAACGCGTTGTTATATGTAATATGAGTTAATATTGAATGTTAAGCTTATTTGTATATGGATTATAGTATGGAGATAATTAATACAATTTTTTTTCATGCTGGTTCTCAAAGAAGGTACAAGATATAATTTGCAATCTAACTAAATACAAAAGACTGTAATTTCATAAAGCAGTTTGTTTCCTAATTCACTCTTTCATTACGCCATATATTATTTTATACTTGGTGATTAGTTTTTTTTTTTTTTTACAATTTTGCTAGCTTTCCTTAAATGGTTTTAAAAATATATGCAAGAAAAAATATGCTCAGCAATATATATGACCTTCTAAAATTATAATATCTTAAAGATATCAGAACATCCGTATCTTTTTTTTAATATTAAAAAAATTATTTATGCATACAGAACTGGTATACAGACCAGAGGTGCAAGGGTAGTGAGAGGCTTCATCAGAGACAGAGTGGGGAGCAGAATAGGCCGACTGATGAAGTTCACTGCTGAGGGGAGCAGTGGGCGGGTCAGGAGAGGTCTGCCATGCCATGTGGGTCACCTCCGGGTTGGGGATCAAACTCATGCTGCAGTGACTTTAGCTTCTTAGTGCTGTGCTTTAACCTGCTGCACAACCAGGGAGAGCCCACATCTGTATCTTTAAAAGCAGCTAACTCTCATAGATTTAACAATTTATTTGCTTCGATTCAGCTGCAATTAGCTTAGCTTACAAATATTTAACTTAGATAAAAATAATAATTAGTCAATTATTCAAGAAGGAGTGATGTTTGTTGTGCAATTACTGATTATTTCCTAGTACCACCAAGGTCTCAGTCTTTGGTGTGGGCTTTATGCCACCATTCTTTATAACTTCCCATGAATAACTGACATTCCTAGGATATCCAAGGCCTTTCTGAATCCTTAACTTCCAAACTCCAAATTATGCCACCACCTAAAATCCAATAAATGTAATGAGAATAATCTATGTAACTAGTGAAGGACATGGCCACATGGACATGGGGTGGTGGGTGGGTGGCCAGGTGCTCAGTGGCCAAGGGTCTGCTTCTATGTGGCACACACCCCTCCCCCCGTATGACCAGTTTCTGTTAGTTACAATCATGAACCAGAGGGCCCTCCCTGGTGGCGCAACAGGTTAGGACATACCACTGCAAGCTAGCCACAGCCGCTTTAGTGCCAGTTTGATCACTGGCCCTGGCGGAGACCCATAAGGCGTGGCAGACCTCTCCTGACCCACCTGCTGCTCCCCTCAGCAGTGTACTTCATCACTTGGCCTGTTCTGCTCTCTACTCTGTCTCTGGTGAATCTTCTCACCACTTCTATACCTCTGGCTTGCACCACAGTTCTGTATGCATAAATAAATCTTTAAAAAAATATATGAACCAGAATTAGGCTGAGACCTCCAGGGCTGCTTCAAGAATGGAGACTAAGAATATACACAATCACTGTGATAGGCCCCAAAAAGACCGGTTAGAAGAGTTCCACCTGTGAACCTGAAATGTGACCTCATTTAGAAAAAAGGTCTTGGTAAGTGTGACTAAAGGTAAGGATCTTGAGATGATATAATCCTGGTATGTGCCCTAAATCCAATGGCATGTGTCTTTGCAAGAAAGACCCAGAGGCAGATTTGAGACAATGGAGGAGGACACGTGGAGGAGGTCACATGAGGGGAAATGGAGAGTGGCACAGCCACAGCTGAGGATGCCAACAGCCACTGGAGTGGCAAAGCTGCAGAGGCGGTGTGTGGATCCCCCTTCAGGAGGGCGAGCCCTGCCACCCTGACCAGCCTTGATCTGGGGTTTGTGGTTCCCGGAATTCTGAAAGAATAAGCTGCCCATGTCTTCAGTCACTGAATTTGTGGTAATTTATTATAGCAGACACAAGAAACTAGTGCTCACACATTGGTCTTGGAAGGTTTAGGTTCTGGGGAAAACCACCCAACACTGTGTATTGTGGAAGTCTGGGTGACACATTGACATATTTTCCCTCATCAAAACTGTAATGCTTTTTTTTTTTTTTAAGATTTATTTATTTATGCACACAGAACTGGGGTGCAGGCCAGAGGCTCAGGGGTGGTGAGAGGCTTCATCAGAGACAGAGTGGGGAGCAGAACAGGCAGATTGACGAAGTACACTGCTGAGGGGAGCAGCGGGCAGGTCAGGAGAGGTCTGCCACGCCATGTGGATCTCCTCCGTGCAGGCGGGAATCGAACTCATGCGGAAGTGGCTTTAGCTTCCTAGTGCTGTGCCTCAACCCGCTGCGCCACCAGGGAGGGCCAAAACTGTAATGCTTTTTATTTGAATGCTTTTCTGTAAGATTCTAAGCTTACATGTTATGTAAAAATGGCAAAGCTAGGCTTATTGCTTGTTTTCAGAATATTCTTTGTGTTTCTCTTTCTCTTGCCAACACCCCCAACCCTCCCCCACTATCCACCTCCAGGTTCTCGCCACACTTTAGTAAGAAGAAGGGTTATAGGCACTCTGGTATGATGGCAAGGTAATTTTATGATTGGAACATGAACTGAACTGGCTCTTGCCACTGGACAGAAGCATAAATGCCATAAAACTGCCTGAAAGATATTAGAGGGTCACCGTGGCTGGCTGTCACAGCTCAGGGCTGTTACTTTTTAACCATTACATGCCCAATGGTGTGTGTATTCTGCTTTAACACCCAATTAAAAATCTGACTCCATAATGATAATTTTGTGAAATAGGTCAGGCATCTTACATCAGTTTTCCTAGAAGCAGAGCCAGAGATAGCTTGTTTGATGCGAATGATTCTTTTAAATAGTAGTTTATTTTTACATCATTTTGTGCTCTTTTCCATCTCAGTTGTATTGGGCTTCCCATCACCAAATCTCCCGTATGCCATCACCATATTACAGTGCACTTCCCCCCACCCCATTTTTTTATCCTATTCCCCACTTCACCCCCTAAAATGTCTCTGGTATATAGTTTTCATTATTATTCCCCCCCCATTCCTTTATGCTCCTGCTATGAGTAAAACCATCCAGTTTTCTTTTTCTTTCTGGCTTATTTCACTAAGCAAGATCCCTTCCAGCTCCATCCATGTTGCTGCAAAAGGCATGAGTTTATCTTTTTTGATCGCTGAGTAATATTCCATTGTGCATATATATCACATATTTTTAATCCAGTCATCTACTTTTAAGCATTAGGGTTGATTCCATGTCTTTCCTACTGTAAATAAAGCAGCAATAAATATGGGGGTGCAGGTGTCTTTGAATCGGTGTTTGTGTCTTTTGTGTAAATACCTAGGATTGGGGTTGCTGGGTCATATGGAAGCTCCATTTGTAGCAGTTTGAAAAACTGCCAAACAGTTTTCCATAGTGGTTGTACTAATTTGCATTTCTACCAGCAGTGCAGAAGAGTTCCTTTTTCTCCACATCCTGATGTGAGTGATATTTTAAAAGCATGTTCTTAAGTGAAGTCTGGACAGGAATCAGGGAAGTATAGTGAAGCAGGGAAGAAGCCAGGCACAGAAGAGGGCTCAGTGAAGTTTGGCTTCAGCCTGACCCCACTGTGGGGTCTGGAATGGCAAAGGCTATGGCATTGTCCCCACCTGTAGCGGGACTTTTATAACCTGCATTAACCACTCAGTAGCTGCAGGCTCCTTCCCTCCCTGGGCCATCATAGCATCTGGGCATTGCTGAAAGGAGGCTCCTTTCAGGCAAGGACAGTTGTCTGGAGCAAGGGCCATGTGAGCCACTGGCAAGCAGTACTCACAGTGGAAGGTACGAGAACTGTTGGCCAGGGGCTGATAGCATCAGGGGATGTTCTGATCACATAGTGGGTTGATTCAGTGAATGCACCTGCCAAGAGAGGACTCTTGGGAAGGAAAAGGCTTGTTTGCTTTGCTGCCAACCACGTTAGGGAGACATAATCAGCAGCCACTTTCAAAATAGCATAAGAAAAATATGGAGAGAGATCTCCCGTATTTTTAGGTTGTATATGGATGCTGGAGTCCAGTCATAGGTTTGACGCTGCTGCTGTGCTCAGTGCTGACCTCCACCAGGTTTATTTTTGTGGTCTGTCAGTCTTCATCCACTCCATTAGCCACATGAATGTCTGTGTCCATGTAGTTTATTTTAATCTGTAAGGATGAAGTAAAGACAGGCTACAACTCTCTGTTTTCTATGTAGCATGTTGCCTAATTACCTGCTTGCTAACAGTTGTTGATGAAACATGTCTATTTGATGATGACAGGGGTGGTCTATTTCATCATTTCCCAGGACTTCATCACATAGTTATAGTGTCCTAAACAGGATGTGTGCATTGTAATGCATCCAGGGGTCAGACAAATAATGTCGAACAGTGAGCCATGTCATATGAAACCTAGAGAACACTGGAAGTTTTAACAAACTGCAGTGTGAAGAAATGCAAATCCTAATGCTTGGAATACTGTAAGGGGCCAACAAAACACTGCAGTGGGCTAGACCTGGCTCATGGGTCCCCACTTAGTGGCCTAAACGCAAAGCTGAAATTCAGGCTGCTCACAGATGTCCTGGGTGAGCTCTGCTGTCTTCCATCAGCTTGCTTCACTGAGCTGCCAAAATGCTTATTTGTCTCTGCTCACTATGGGTGATTGGAAACACCAGCCTTTTCAGTCATGCTGCTCTGCTTGCAGAACCAGACGTAGAGATCTTGAGATATTTCCTGGCTTGCCAGGGAAATCTGAGTCATAGATGCCCCATTTACTTAACCCAACCACGAGAAACATCTCAAAAGAGCCCATTTCCTCGTATAGCGCCTGACAGCTAGTAGGCACTCCTTAAATGCTTCCTGATGTTACCCACAAACTAGTTCCATAATGCTTGAATCCAGGTCTTTATAACCCATCCCACAGTTTTCATTCTGGGAAGGAAAATGTTCACACTTTGATTGTGATGCCAAGATTGCATGTACTAATAGCAAGTGCTGGCTGGGTTGTAGAAAAATCAAAACCCTCCAGCCCTGCTGGTGGGAATGCAAAATGGGGGAGCCTCTAGGGAAAAGTCTGGTAGCTCCTAAAAAGGTTGAACATAGAGTTACTCATGACCCAGGAGTTCTAGTCCTAGGTGTATTGCCAGTGGGAATCAGCGCAGATGGCCACACAAAACCACAAATACTCACAGTGGCATATTCAGCCAAACAGGACACATCCAGATGCCCAGTGGGTGGATGTGGTCCATCCATACAATGTATGTCCTCACCATGGCATACCACTCAGCTACAGAGAGGAGGGAAGTACTTACACACACATGCACACATCAGCTTTATCGTTGTGACCACGATGAGCCATCCTTCCAGGGGAAGCAAACTGATCACAAAGACCTCATATTTTATGATTCCATATCACTGGGCCAGAGTAGAACAATCCAGAGACAGAGAAGGTTGGTGGTTGCCAATAGCTGAGGGGAGGAGGAAATGGGGCGTCTGCTAATAGTATGGGGTTTCTTTTTGAGGTAAAGAAATGTTCTAAAATTGTGGTGATGATGATACAACTGATGAATATGTTAAAAAAAAAAAGCATTGAACTATACGCTTTAAGTGTGAATGTGGTATGTGAACTATATGTCACTAAAGGTATCGTTTTTAAAATACTACATATACCATGAAGAGTTTTGCCACTAGAGTTCCCCCCTCCCAGGAACAAGGAGCCAGCAGAGAGCAGTCCCTGAATTGGAGAAGCAGGGTGTGGGCCCTGAGGGAGCCAGGAGGAACTTCTCCAGGGGGTCAGTAGCTGAGAAGTGTGGGGAACAGAGATATCTTATGTTTGTAGCACACCACATAGAACGTGTTCAGCTCCAGCTGTGTTTCGAGAACACAAGGCTCATGCACCTGTGACCTGCTCCAGGCCACAAAATGCCATGTGTGCGAACCTGTTATGCTATAATTTTCAATGGTTTGCTCCATGTGTAGCACATAGTAGGTGATCAATAGATGTCTGTTGAGTGAATGTTCAATGAACTTCTTTTAAACTAGAATATTCACTGAATTGAGGTTGGTATTCTGGTCAATTGAATTTTCCAAATTTCTAGAAACTGTCCTGAAAAATTGCTGCATTTTTATTTCTCTAGGAAAGATGATTACATGAAGCCTGACATGTGACATACTTCAAATAGATACCAATTCTTTTTTTCCTATAAAACACAGATTTAAGATCTATAGTGGAATAGACAATGGAAGTGGAATAATATTTCTACTTTCTTTACTTAGTACCCACTTTGTTAGCTTTATCATGGGTCCTCCATTGAAAGAGAGGTAAAAATTCAAAAAGACCAATCCTTATGTTTAACAGTGGGAGTTCACTCAGTTGAGAAATGGCTTTTGAGTGTTAAGTTTTCAACTAATGGACTAATACTGTGGTTCTCAAATTTGAGAGTACATCAGAATTACCTGAAGGTGATCCAGGATGGGATCCAAGAATTTCCAACAACTTCTAAGTAGCTCTGCCTCTATAATTCTGGAAAACACTCTGACAATCAAGACCACAAGACTTTCTTCATTCTTAATTATTATTTTTCATTTTGAAACAATCACAAATTTACAGGAGAGTTGGAAATACAGTACAAAAACACTTTTTAAACTGAGGCATTTAAGGATGAGTTGCTGACATAAAGTCCTGTCACTGTCTAACACTTGACTGTAGAATTCTTTCTCACAAAGGTGTTGTACATACCCACAGGGTCTCCGCCTCCATTAGGAAAGGACCCAGAAGCGTTGCTTTGTCTCATCTTCATACCAGGTTTGAATTTTGACAGTTGTGCCAGCAACATTGCAGAGTGTCCAGATCAAAACTATGCTTTGCTCCCAGTTGCCAGCTTCCATAGGCTGGGGACAGGCCTCAGTCTCTTTGACTTTCATGATCTTGACACTTTTGAAATTCTCTGGCCAGTTACTTTGAGTGTCCCCCAACTGGGATCTGTCTGCTGTTCCTCATGAGTAGATTCAGGTATCCTCTGCATCCTTTAAGTGCTGCAGGATTTCAGTCTCCCCTTAATGGGGATGTTAATAATTATTTAATGTAGGTGTTATCTTCCAGGCTTCCCCACTATGAAGTCACTTTCATTTTTGTAACTAACAAATATTTTGTGCAGGAGTTTTTTGAGATGGTCTAATTACTTATATTTTTACTTTGTTTATTTATCACTATGGACTCGTGGCTTCCGTTACTATCATCATTTTTCACATTGGTCAAATTGTTCCTAATTTGGCTAGTGGGAACCCTTTCAAGCTGGCTTCTGTGTTCTTTTGACATGTCCTGTTCTTTCTTTGAGTACTTCATTTCTTTCTGATACAAGAAAATGTTCTAGACTCATCTTATACTTTCCATGTGGAAGCCCCACAATTAGCCATTTTTCCAAGGACACATGGTTCCTTTTAAGTGAAAATGGCATTTGAGTCAAAACCTGGGTACCAGGTATGCTTCTTTCTATGGGAGTGTTTTTGACGTCAGTAAAAATACTCTATGTACTACTTATCTACACTGCATAATAAATCATCACACACTTAGCAGCTTAAAAACAGCACCCATTTATCATCATGCAGTTTCTGAGGTCAGGAGCCCTGGCTTGGCTGACTCATCTGTCTCAGAGTTTCACAAAGTGTCAGCTCAAGCTGTTTGCTTATCGCTAGGCTCCCCTAAGGAAGGACCCATTTCAAGCTTGGGCGGTGGCTGAATTCAGTTCTTTTTTGGATTTGTTGGACTGAGGGCCTCAGTTTCTAACTGACTGCTGGCTGGAAGTTGCCCTCAGTTCTTTGCCATGTGGGCCTCTCCTCAATACACCTCACAACAGAACAACTTGCTTCATCAAAGCCAGCAGGGCGTTGCGTCTCCCATGCAAGACAGACATTCATCTTGTGTAACACCATCACAAAATGACTCCTGTTAAATTTGCTGTAGTCTATTGCTTAGAAGCAACTCAAGGAAGGGGTGGGAGTTACACAAGGCATGAATACCAGGTGCTGATCGTCACTGGGGACCATCTTAGAGTCTATATGCGCTTACACATAGGGAAGCAGGTTCACGTTATGTTTATATTTCTCTCTATCATGTCTGTCTGTATGTCTACTGACCAATCTTAAAAAATATATGGTTTATTACACTAACACTACCGATGCCAATTCAATATGACAGTGTTTATTTTTTGTTTTTTCCCTTTCAATATTTGTAGTTCCCTTCACCAACAGTGAGAAATCTATGCACTATGCACTTAGATGATCCATCTGCAGTGCTCTGCCACCCCTCCCTCTCACGGACGCTTTCCACTCAGCTTGGAATCTGAGACCAATGCCTGGTATCCTCACCTGAGGATGCTTTGCTCATCATTCTCAAGTTCTAATGTGCCTGGAGCCAGCCCAAGCTGCCACCCCCCCCCCCACCTTTGTGGCTCTCATGCCCGTGTCAGACACGCCTGCATGGAGGCCCTCTACCTTGCATAGGTTCTGACACACCACAGCCAACCCTTCTGTTCCCACATGGATGTCCACCTGCCCCACCCTTACCTAACAGTGCAGGTCTGGACCATTTGGGAAGAATGGGAGAGAAAGAGCACATTCTCTATAATGATTCCATTTTTTCTTCATTAAAGATAATTCTTCTCCCCTCCTCCAAGGTGGGATTATAGGTACAAAATATTCCCTAAACAGATGCTGTTAAATGCAAGTGGCAAAAGACTAGTCTATAAATTTGAAGCCTGTCAGCTGGATTAGAAGGCACTGTAATGTGTGAAGCAGTAGAAAAAATTCAAAGGACGACAAAGGAAATGAGAACTCACAGTTCTTTCATCATACCTCTATGCTTTGATCCAGCTCATCTATTTTCTAGTCAGAAATGTTCACTTTCCTGTTTTTTGAAATAGTCCAATTCCTCACTTCATTCAAAGGTCCATTCCTAAGGTTCCCTCTTCCAAAGAACATCCTTGTGAATGTGAGCCCAGCCATTTTCTTCCTTTTAAAATTCCAATCCACACTAACACTTTGTCATCACATCCAGACACTTGATTCTATGTGACCTTGTATTGATCTCTAGCTCTTTCCTGTATATACTTCTTTTCTCTAACTAGATAGTGAGTCCCTTAGAGGGATACTTCAATATCTATCTTTCACATGCCTGTTGAGTGATTGAAACCAGTGACCCTGTATGAGGACATGATACTGGGGTAAAGAGGGAAGATGGGAAGCTTGTCATAGGATGGCCGTGAACAATTTCATCTTATTCTCTTGTTCAGTCTCTTGACTGAAGATAAGCAGAGCATAGAAATGTTCCATAAGTATGTACTCAATTACAGTTTGGCATATACAATGACCAGAACCTCTCCAAATACAAGGACTTCAGAGTCACCTCCATCATATTTCACCTACCCCACACTATAGCCAATGACATGCATATAAACTTGAGGAATGGCTTTATTTATGCCTTTGTTTTCTGGGCCTTGTACATAATGGGAGCCCCATAATTTAGAGGTGTCTCACTGACTGTGGACAGACATTACATTTACAAACCATTGAAAGAGTAGGATCAAAGGTTAAGATCAACTTCTGATACAGCACTGAGTTTAAAAAGGCAGCAGCCTTTGCTGTAAAAGAAAACATAAGGACAATTTCCCAGCGTGACATGTGCCTTTAGCTGGCTTGTCTAACAGCCCTGCTATGCAGAGGTTCCTGTGGCTGGGTCAAAGCTGTTCACTGGACGGAGCTACATGTGGTTTGAATTTCAAACTTATTTCTAATAACAAACAAGAAGTCTGTTTTACAATGAATTCCCTAGTAATTATATAGGGGATGGATATTAGTCAGCATTCAGGAAATGGTAACTAATTTGAGTCAAGTCACCAAAATGCATCAGATGGGGTGAGGGGGGGGCCCTTCTGAGAGTCTCTGTGGACATCACTTTTTTCTTGGCGTGCACAGTGACTGGTAGGCTAGTGGCTTTGGGTGGTGCATCTTATTAGTGATTGAGTGGTATTTTCAGGCCTTCCCTAATCATTCTGATCTAACACCCAGCGGAGCAAGACAGATCCAAACATCACATAGGGCAATCCCGACAGGCAGCTGCCCACCCACCTGTCCGCCTGCCCGCCTGCCCACCTGCCCGCCTGCCGCCTGTGCTCCTGCTGAGGTGACAGCCCCGCTCTGCTTGGCTTGCACGAGGCCCCTTTAAGGGGTGGGAGCAGGAAAGAAGCACAGGGCTGCCAAAACAGCATGTGAGCCCCGTGAAAGGAGCCCAATGGGAGCACGTGAAGAGGGTGATGCAAAACATAAACAGCGCTCTTTCTTCTTGGCAAAAACAAGAGACAAAAGACCCATCTTAGGAAAAAGAAATGGAATTTTTAGATGCGATAGTTACAGTCACTTAAAGGGATGTTTCCAGCAAATTTAAAGCATGTTTTGTTTTGCAAAAATAGAACATTGAGTCTCAGTCTATAAAATAATTGGATACACATGTACACACACACACACACACACACCACATGCCCACTTAGTTGGTCAGGAAATACTCTGAAGAAATCAAACCAGCATTTTGACTTTTGCAGGGATCACAGCGCCTATATTCACAGACTCCAGCAAGGAGGGAGACATCCCATGAACAAGGGAGGGTGGACAATAATAGCAGGCAGTAGGAATCCACTCTCAGACACACTAGCAGTTGAGAGAGCTTTCCCTAACTGGGAGACTGAGTGAACATGAGAAGCTTTATTCAAGAGACTAAGTTGTAGATTCTTTTGTTCAACAAACACTCCAATTATTTTGCTACCTATCTGAATCTTTAATTATTAGGTCAGCTTAATTTAACATTCACCGGTATTAATCCAAATGCTGCCTCAAAACACTGAAAACAATTGCTTTTTCATTTGTTAGGCTAGTAGGCAGTGGGAGGGGCACCGGTTTTCGAGGCAGACCTAATCTTAACCCACTTCTGTCCTGGAATGACTAAGGAGCAGCAGATAGCTTAGCTAACCTTTCTGATCTTCAGTTTTGCATATGCAAAGTGGGGGGTCATTTTTCCACCCATCTTAGGGAACACTGCAGTTCCCAGCACAGTGCTGGCCCCAGGGAGGTGCTCAGAAAGTGAAAGTGACATGAGTCAGAAGCCTGCAGAGGCTGCACAGTCACAGTGAGCAGCTCAGATCTGATTCTTGCCTCCGGCTTGAAGGTCCTTAGTGATGGCAGGATTCAGAGTATGGATTCTGCAGGAAAGGCTACTTGAGAAAGCATGTTCTTGAAAATCCACTGAAGGTGCAGGAGGACAAATATGTCCTGATGCCACATACACAAGGGGCCAGAAGAGTCAAATCCATTCATAAAGACGGAAAGTAAAGAATCAAGGATTCCCGAGAAAGGGAGGAGTGGAGTTATTGCGTAATGCAATGTACAGTTTGGGATGGTGAAAAAGTACTTGAGATGGATAGTAGTGTGGATATACTTAAAGCTCTTAAAATAGACATTCAAAAATGATTAAAACTCTGTGTTGTACACCACCACAATTTAACAAATAGAAACAAAGTCTGTTGGAATGAAGGAAATCAAGATACATACAATTGTGGGGTACTCCATGCTTAGAAAGAATGTGGAAATTTTATTCTGACATACAAAGTTATATTGCTAAGTGAAAGAAGTACACTGTAACCATGTATAGTATAATGCCAGTTGTTTCCTTTTCCTATTTGAATTGCTTTACCTTTATTAAGGAACTTATCCTATGTTGTGGGCAAGAAAACCAAGTCAGAGAGGTTAAATGCCTGTGCAAGGATACAAATCTAATAGGTGGGAGAACAAGAATTTTTATCATGCAAAGCCAACTACCTGGCTCCCAAGTCTGCATCTTAAACTTCAGCATTGACTTAACCGTTGAATACTTGAGATATGCAGATTCTCTGACCCCACCCTCAGCATGCTGGAACAGATCTCCCGTTAACTGGATCTCCAAGAGATTCCTGGGCACAATGGGTTTGGAAGAGACTGAAGCCCAAACCACAATATAACACTTAAGGCCAGTTTTATAATAATAATGAATATTAACATATACATGCAAAACTTTACTTGGAGTTCTGTGGATTTCTTTTTTTCTGACTGTGCAGTATATCCTAAACCAGACAAAATCAATCCCTATTAAATTGGCCATGAAGGATCTCAGTTTACATCCTATTGTATCTTTGGCTTAAGAATTGAGAGGTTTAGAAAGGCTTATCTCCTGAAGTTCCTGCCTGGGACCCTCAAAGCTGTTTTTGACTGTATAGTTAAAAAAAAAAGTTGAGCTCAGTACTGAACTGTGATACATTTAATTGGTTTTTGTTTGTTTACAAAAATTTATTTTGTGTAGAAGAGCTGGGGTGTAGGGCAGAGGTATGGAGTTGGGGTGAGAGGATTCACCAGTGACAGAAAGGGGAGCAGAACAGCCGGATCTACTGAGATACACTGTTGAGGGGAGCAGTGGGCAAGACAGGAGAGGTCTGCTGTGACATGTGGGTTGAAGTCAGTCCACTGTGATGGTAGGGCTGAGAACTCTAGACCTCCATCAGAAGAGAATGACCTAGGGGCTGAATCTTTGAATAAGTTTAGAAGACAGTAGTAGAAAAATTGCCAAGGTGTAAGGGTAGGTACCGTTTTCCCCACCTCTACTTATATGAAGCTACTTTGGACTTGCTTCTGAGAACTATGGGTGGAGCTGAGTGGCCAGATGAAGCTATACAATATGCAAGGCAGATAGGCTTAAAGTGTGCCCTTGTGCTTGTTGAGGGAGACTTCAAGAAGACATGTGGAAAACAGCTATACAGAGACACTTGGACTAGATACTGTGGGTGAGAAACTCAATGGCAGCCATTATCCTGATGGGGTAATTCCTCTTGCTCCAGTTTTCTGGGACCTGTTTCAGAAACCCTATCCTATGGTTCCCCACCAGAAAGTGAATTATTTCTGTAGCAAGATTTCAAGTCTCAGCAACCTGCTTCAGGTGAAACTTGTTTGGCTGGGAATTTGCCTTGAGGGGATGGGCAACTTGGAGTGTTTCATTGGAGACTCTTACTAGGAACTTCTCTCTTCTCTGCTTTTGCCCATTAATTCCACCAAAGATCTTTTACACTAT
>NW_004567138.1:343362-344135 GCF_000260355.1 Condylura cristata
GTTAAAGGGGGTGGCTGGGACCACCTGAGCTCTTAGAAAAGACCAGGGCTGTGTGAGCACCAGGGAACCATGGCCTTGAAGACTCTGGGAGTCAACTGAGGCCTCCTGGGAGTGCTGGAAACAAGTCCTGAAATGGGTGTATTTTCCAAAAAAACTACAACCTGAGTAGCATAGGCAACAGAAATGTATTGTCTCCATAAGTTTAGGAGGCCAGAAACTGGAAATCAAGGTCCAGAAACTGGAAATCAAGGTATTGGCAACTCTGGTTCCTTCTGAGTACTATGAGGCAGAATCTCGCCCAGCCTCTTCCCTGCCCCTGTAGTTTACAGGCAATCTTCAGTGTTCTTGGCTCACGGTGTCATAACTCCTGTCTTTACAAGGCACTCTCCTATGCCTCTGTATCCAACTTTCACCCTCTTTTCAAAAGGACACTAGTCCTGCTGTATTAGGGCTCATCCTACTCCAGTGTGACCTCATTCTAATTTCACTTATTACATATACAGTATCCTGTTTCCAAATAGGGTTATATTTTCAGGTATCAGAAGTTAAGCCTTGAACATATGAATTTGAAGGACACAATTCACACCATAATAGTGGGCAGGAGGAAGGACAGAGCAGAAGGCTGGGATCAGGAAGCATGTGTTAAGGCCTCACAGAGAGGGAAACACAGGGCCAGATGAGGCTGGCATGGGTCAGGGGCAGATCACAAAGTAGCTTGTGAAACTAAATATGAGTTTAATCTACAACCAGGACTTTCAGTGTGATTTTTAAAT
>NW_004567138.1:344235-345490 GCF_000260355.1 Condylura cristata
TTCTCCATCTGTCTTCCTTCTCTCCTCTTCTCTCTCCTTTTTCTCTGCTCAGTTCCACCCTCCTTCTGGGTGGGGCAGGGAACCTGGAACTTCCCTTCTCCTAGGGACCACCCAGTTACACTATGAGTATGCTTCCTTTGACTTTATGTGGTGAATGGCAGGAACCTGTTTTAGAGCATGCACACTGTTTTTTGGGGGTCCCTGTGTACCTTTCATTCATGTGCTAACAAAAGCCATTGGCAGGCTTGTAAAGGGCGTATTTAACTAGTCAGCTTCCTTTTTAATTTTAAGGATGTTAGTATATTAATTGTTCCTGATTATAAATGAGACATCAATGTTCATTAAAGGAACATGGCAGTAGTTCTCAGCAGACATTCTTGGGAGTATTTAAATAGTTGATTAAATGTACTTTAATGTAGTGAAACTAATTTACTTAGAAATAATTCCACAATTCATAAACTTTTCAGGTTGTCTAAGTCCTACCAACAGTCCACTTTCCTGTTAAGCTGGAGGATTACTCGACTTGATAAACACAGATGATGCAGTTGTGCCCATCAGCATGTGATCCCCTTTTTTCCCCCAGGACACCCAAATGGCTGAGTCTGGTTGTTTAATTTTACCTAGAAGTCTCAGCATGGCAGTTAACTGAGACAAGCAGGAGTCTGGTTGACTCAAAACTGGTCCCACAGCTATTCAAGTTTGATTATTTTAACAGAATAGGTGTTGACTTGAGTTATTGCCCTCAAAAGAATGAGTGACAAGAGGAACAAATTTGGAGAATATGATATGCTCTCTTTGATCAACATTGTGTTCTTCCATTTTAAAAAGAATAAGAAGATCTACCTAAAATACAGGGTGGACATAAAATTCCTCCCTTCAAAGGACGTGTAATGTGGTAAAAGATGCTGGAATACAATGTGTTTATGAGGCAGGGGCAGTTAGGCCTGAGATGCTTTGGCCTAAGAGGCCAAATCCCAGTTTTGCCATTGTTATAGGGCACCTCAATTCAGAGAGAGGCACCCCTGAGGCCCCAAAACCTGCCTGCTCTAAGTGGGTTCTGCCATCTGCCTCAACAAGACAAAATATATAAAGCTTTAATGAAAAGTGACTTTAATACAGTGAATATACAATACGGAGCACAAAGAATGTAACTTCTAAACCAAACACCTGAAGTTACCCATCCCCTCGTGGGCAAAAGTCAACCCAAAAGGGATTGGCCCAAAGCAAGGCCTGAAAGCCTGCCACAAGACTAAAG
>NW_004567138.1:346687-348073 GCF_000260355.1 Condylura cristata
CTCTTAGATTTGTCTGGCCATTTTTGGGCTTCAGGGGTGGCTCTCTCCCCGCCCCAGTCCTGAAACAGATTTGCTGTCCTATAACAGCAAATGTAATGTGTCATTTCAACCACTGGCCGGTTCTGTTGGGTAGATCTGTCTGTTCTCCACTATGTCTCTGGTGAATGTATTACACACCCCTCCCTTCTTCCTCCTCCCCAACACCACCCTTACCATGCCTTCTCCTTCACCCCAATTTATTATCACCACAGTTCCTGGACACCAGTAGCTCTCAACAGTGGCTGCTTACTTGACCACTTATGATCTCAGCCACAGATTATCATAAAAGCAGCATCTTTCCACTTTGACTTTTGCTTCCTGATGGGTCTATTTCCTTCCTGCTCATTCCTGCACCCCCTTTCTGCCCCCTCCCCCCCCACCACAGGTGGATGTTTTTCCTCTCAGGCTTATCTTGAGTATTTCTCCTAAACCCTTAAGTTGAATTCAAGGAAAGATTCTCCTACTTGAGCCTAGGCCTAGGGAAGGACTAGACAGCTGAGTTCCAGTGGATGACTTAACCGCAACATACCATCTGCTCCTATTGCTGAATAGTGGCAAAGTGACAGTGGTTTCATCTGCAAGATGTAAAAGTGCTTTTATTGTTCATAACATCTCAGAGTCTAAGTGTCCTCAAATGTAAAAAATGTGTAATGGGTTTTTCATGTTTAGCTGCTCCTCGCATGTCAACTTTAAAGTAAACGTGTTAATTATTTCCCCACTTAGTAATGTTTAAGAGTGGAACATGTAAAGTGTTTATTTATCCATTAATGGTGTCACTGGACACCAGTTACATGCCTGACATTGTGCTGGGTGGGAGACACAGAAGTAAGGCAGAGAGAGGTCCTCAAGGAATTTACAGGTTTGTGAGAGAAGCACAAAGAAATAATTGTCACCCTGAAGGCATTTGTTTCTACAAAAATAAGCTCAGGATGCTAAAATGTGTTCATCAGTTGCCACAGGAGGGACCTTGAGGTCTGTGAGCTTGTAGACAGCCTCTACTAATATATGTCCTGCAAAAGTACATATTGGCTCTGAAAGTTGAAAAGAAAATGACAATATTAAATCATATAAAATTGAATATCTATAAGAGGACACATTCCTTCAACCATATCCAAATTAATTATGTATAAGGAGTTAATTTCAATGTGGTTGACATAATGTGACCTTTTATAGACAGTTTACATCTGAAAACTGTTATAAGCTACATATTTTTGCTTTCCTACAATTCACAATTCACAGTAAATTCAAATAACTAGTCTCAGTTCATTTTGTATTCCTACCATACAATTATATTTAATTTGGGATTTGGGTGCATTTTATTATGTTGAATAGGAGGTGGTTTGTGAT
>NW_004567138.1:350027-358728 GCF_000260355.1 Condylura cristata
AAAAAAAAAAGATTTACGTATACTGAGCTTATTATGCTGAATGCACACAAAGAGAACCCAAAAGGAAGAGGGAAGTGAACAGTTTGTGTACAGCCAGCAGTTCAAGTGGCTGATGAACAATCAAAGGGCTTGCAACTGATTGGAGAACTGCAAATTAAAATAGCAGTTAGCCACATTTTTTTCCTGGTAGTTTGGCAAAAAAAAAAAAAAAAAAAAAAAAAAAAAAAAAATCCAGTGTTGGTAAAGATGGAGGTCAAAGGACACTCCTGGGGAAAGTGTAACTTGGTTTATTTTTGTTTTGGGAAGTTAATCTGTAGCTTCTATCAAAACTAAAAGGTAAAATACTTGTACAGCAAGCCCATTGTAGGGATTGATTCCAATATTTAGAAACTGTTAGCCTTGACTAGCACTTGGTACATCCTTCCCAAGACTGTCTGCTGAATGTAGGCCTATTACCTCTATTTTCCAGGAGAAATGGAGGCTTAGGGAAATTCAGTTTTCTGAGCGAGTAATCAGCAAAACCAGGATTTAAATTCAGGCATCTGATTCCTGAGCCCACACCTGTGACCTCTCCCTTTGATGTGTTCACATGCTCATAAGGTTAGCGTGATCTCTTTTTCTTGGCATTATTATATGATAGAGACTAAATCTCAAATTCTAAGATTAGAAATTTGGTTTGATAAACAAGTTACTGTCATACCAGGAGCAAATAAGTAGTTGTATTTGTACTTCTAGGGAAGCAACCCATTTATATTGAGAGAGGAAAACAAAAAAGCAAGTTGTAAAATAATATGAGTAGTATAATTATGATTGTTAAAAATATATATTTACATTTAAAAAGAAACACCAATTTATTTTCAATGATTCCTTAGGTGTGGAAGTGGGGAGTTGACTTTTTTTTTTTAAACTTTAAATGTGTATCATTTATGTCTCTTCTGCTAGTAAGTAACAGAAATCCTAACTTAGGTCAGATACTGGGTGTGATCTGGCAGCCTGACATGCTAGGATTGTGACTTGGCAACTTCATATCTGCAAATAGTTTTTTTTTCCATCTCTTTGCCCTGGCTTCCATTGCATCACCTGCATTCTTAGGCAAGACTCCCTCATGATAGTAAGAAGGTTGCAGCAGTGCTGAGCTTCACATATGCCTCCCCTGGTATCCAGAAGCAGAGGTATTTGGGGCACATCATTCTCATGAAGTCTTCAGTTGCACTGCTGATTGTATCAACCCAGAATGAACCCCTGGAGCCAGGGGAATGGCCAGTGCTGATTGGCTTGGGCCTATGAGGCAAAATAAATCACTGTGGCTGGGAGGCCTGAGCATTCCTTGGGTCAGTACCCTGCAGATCACTAGAAGCTGCCACAGGATGGGGGAGGAGAGGAATCTTTGCTTAGGAAGCAGCATTACTATACAATTCTGCATTATTTAAATTGTCTACCATTTGAACACCTACATTGGACGCTGAACTCTCTACTTAGGTAATTTTTAATTATAAGAATGCACCTTTAGGAAAAGAAAATACATTGTCAATATTCAATTTTATAAATGTCTTATGTCTTCCTCAAGATTATCAAGTTATCAAGGTGAATTTTTTTGCATCAGAGTGTCACTTAAGGGATGTGATGTGAGGGACAAGAGTGGACTGAGAACTGGTGGGCCTGTATTTGAGTTCTAGCTCCACCAGAAATGAGATCTTAGAAAGTCAAGGAACTGTTCAGGGTTCACTTCCTCATCAGCCAATGATGGGGTTGGATGAGATACCCATAAGTGTCTGTCTCAAGTAACCTCTAGTTTGTCCTGACGCTGGCCATGCCTAACACTACTTGCACAAGCACATCTGCCCACACCTTATTTATGCATGTATAATAGGCCACCAGAGTATTTCCATCCTTCATTATTTCCTGTGACTCCCTCTAAATGAACTTGCAGGGTCAAAGTCACGTGCATTTTGTATTTTGATAGACATCGCTAACTTTTCCACCAAAGCAGATGATGTTTATTTCCTCAGTTCTTCATCAAAAGACTCATACTAGGTCATATTAGGGCCCTTCCTGGTGACACAATGGGTTAGGGCGCAGCACTGCAAGCTAGCCACAGCCGCTTCAGTGGAGTTTGATTCCCCGCCCCCGAGGTGACCCACATGGCTCGGCAGACCTCTCCTGACTTGCTCACTGCTCCCCTCAACAGTGTACTTCATCAGTCAGCCTGTTCTGCTCCCCTCTCTGTCTCTGGTGAATCCTCTCACCACCCCTGCACCTCTGACCTATACCCTAGTTTTGTATGCATAAATAAATCTTTTTTTTTTTTAAAAAGAGACTCATATTATAAAACTCCTTCATTTTTGTTGTTCTGCAGACAGAAAAACCACATCATCTCACTGTGGTTTTCCTCTGTCTTTCTTTTATTCTGTATGAGAATGAGAATCTTATTATGCCTAAAAGTCACTGATAATTATTATATTGTAAATTGTCTTTTCATGTGTGTTGCTGATTTGCTTTTGTACAACTACAGTTTTGTTTTTTTTGTTGTTGTTGTTGTTTTTAAATTCAGAAAATGAGACATCCTCTCCTGGGAAAGTGGACTCTGGATGACAGGTGGGAAATGGACTAGGTAACAGTTTGGTCCAGGAAGAGCCAAGAGTGAGGGAGAAGCCAGGGGCAGGGAGCTCTCATTTCAAAGTGTTGTTTACTTTCACAAGGGTTTAAAACAACAAACAAAATGAAGAATTTACAAGGAACCCTAAGGCCTACATAACCTAAATGATTTACTATCTGACCTTTCGCAGAAAATGTTTGGTAATCCCTGGGAGGGAAAGAGGAAAACAGAGTGGGAAGGCTCCTGAAACTCAGACCTGAAGAGGCACAAGTTCTTTAGGCTGGAGGGGCCACAGGGGTGGCTGACCAGGAATTCAGATAAGGTGAAGATTGAAGAGTGCTTGGGAACTGGCAGTTGGGAAGTAGAGCACTGTGACCTTTGGTAGAGGAGCTTTTGGGGAGTGTTGCTACACAGGCTTTTGAGTCACAGAAAAGACAAAAAACAGAAAGGAAAAGCAGAGGAGAGAGAGGGGAAAAAGGAAGAAAATGCCTAAGTATAAAACATAAATGCTTAACAAACATCAGCTGAAAGGGAAATAACTGGGTAACTTCTTTAAGAGCAGCAATTATTATTATGAATGCCAATATCGGTCACTTCTGTAAAGTACCGCTTACCGATTGATCTAAGCTCTGGATCTCCCCTTTTCTGTCTCTACAGTATAAGGAAGGAAATCCTGAGTGGGCACAAAAGCAGGAAGCATTAACACGGTGAGCCCTTGGGTTTAAGTAACCCCCATAGGTTATGGGGGGGGGGCAGCCAAATCTCAAAGCAGAGAAGTGACAGGACTGGGCCACACATAGAATTCGCAGCCACTTGGCTTTTCGTCCCAATTCTTCTCTTCTGTGCTGCCTTTTCAAATCCTTGCCAGCCCATTAGTGACTTGCTAACATCTAGTAGATCAGGTAAAGGGTTCAAATTATTATAGATTTATGTACACACCACATATTTTATTCCTTTTCTACATTCTGATGAGAATATCCTCTATCACTTCTGTAAAGTCAACATTATTGAGGTATAATTATTTTATGGAGGTAAAATATACATAATCCAAAATGTATCAATTTAGCCATTTTAAGTATACTCTTCAGTGACACGTGTTTTCATTTTTTTTTTTTTAGATTTATTTATATATACAAGAACTGAGGTGTAGGCCAGAAGTGACAGAGACAGAGTGGGGAGCAGAACAGGCAGATCTAGTGAAATAGCTGCTGAGGTGAGCAGCAGGGGAGCAGCAGGTGAGATAGGAGAGGCCAGCCAGGAATCAAACTCATGCTGCAGTGGCTTATCAGTGGTAGCTTGATAAGCTTTTTAAAAAGATTTATTTATTTATGCACCAGAGACAGAGCGGGGAGCAGAACAGGCGACTGACGAAATGCATTGCCTAGGGGAGCAGCAGGCAAGTCAGGAGAGGTCTGCCGCGCCATGTGGTCACCTCCAGGGAGGAGATCGAACTCGTGCTGAAGTGGCTTTTAGCTTCTTAGTGCTGCACTTTAACCTGCTGTGCCACCAGGGAGGGCCCTTGATTGCCCTGTCTTTAACCTGCACCACCAGGTTCACATTAAGTACCATCCTTTATCACCAGGGCAAAAAAAGACGAAGTTTCTCTTCTTTAAAAAAAAATGTTTTTTCTTAAGATTTGTTTTTATTCATTTATTCATACAAGAACTGGCCAGAGGTGTGGGGGGAGGGGTAAAAGGAGTCACCAGAGACAGTGGGGAGCAGAATAGGTGGATCTATTGAAATACACTGCTAAGGGGAGCAGCGGGTGAGGCAAGAGAGGTCTGCCTGGGCGCCACGTGTGTCATCTCCCTGGCAGGGGATCAAGCTCGTGCTAGGGTGGCATATATAGCTTCATAGTACTGAGACTTTAGAAGCCCCAAATTTTTCTTCTTTCCCCCTAAAAAACTCCATATCCATTAAACCATAACCCTCCACTCCCCTGAATATAACTGCATACAATAAAAACGCCGTTTTAAGTGTTTTGACTAGTACGTACTCTTGGATAAACAAAATGCAGGACATTCATGTCACCACAACATATTCCCTCATGATCCTGTGCAGCTGATTTCCAAACTTCTTCTTTGACTTCTGATCTAGATTTGTGTTTTGCTCGAAGCACATATTTTTGCTAACCTGCAGACTGAAAACTACACCTCGGTATGTGTGGCTTTGCTTTGCCTTTTTGAAAATTGTACATAAATGAGGTCAAGACTGATATAGTCCTGTCATTATAGGTTAGATTCCTCTTCTCTAGAATTTCATAACAATGGGGTCATACAGTAAATAGCAGTTCTATTAGTCACCAAAGACAATTGCACATTTTTATTCACTTGTGTATTCATTCATTCATTACACAGCTACTAATCAGGTCTCTCCATGCCTGGCACCCTACTGTGCATTCCAAGTGCAATGATAGAGAAAGAATTAGTGTCCTCAGAGGTGGCTCATCTAGAAAAGCATCCAGCACCAAGTCATGGCACTGCATCGGAAATCTTGGGCAAAGAGACTTCCCACATCTGCCACAGAGGTCAGGAGAAACTTGTTAATTCCTTATTAACTACAAGGTTGTCTTCACCTGTTCACTTACTGGGACTGGTACTGCTCTCAGGTCAAGGTGGGTGTTTGTGGGCAGCTGGCTCTTTGAGTGCCTGCAATGCTAATAGATAGTGGCTTGTGGTCTGGTGAGTGAAGGCAGGCAGTGGCCCCAGCATCCAGAAAACAACTGCCTTAGGACTGCAATCCAAGGCCACAGAAACTGGCGTCTGAAGTAGTGTTCTTGGCTGCATTTGGCTTTTGGGAGAAGGAAAACAGGTTAGAAATTCAGCAGGCCCAGGAAAGTTGGGTGTTTGCTTCATCCCTGGATGAGGGCACTATGATGAAGGCACAGACCTGTCTTGGTGAGGGTAAGTGGTAAGCAGTGTGAGGCAGCTGCCCAGGTGAGAGAGTTCCCTCTGGGGTCATCATTGTGCTCTTCACCTTTGCTTTTGAATATTTGAGGTAGTAAATGAGGTGGCATCTTCATCAAGTCCTCCCATAAACTCACTCCCTTCTGATACTTTGTCAGAACCTCATCAAACACAACACCTAAACCCTACGCAGAAAGGTTGTTGTGAAGCTCCGGGCAGTTTTAGGGCCCTCCTCTACACAAATCAGACAGCTTCTCAATGACTGGAGCATTTACGAATAGGGAGATTTAGGTGGTTACTATTTAGTCAGGATTGAGAGGATTTTCATGAAGCATTCCCTCACCCCTCTGCAAGCACATGGGCACATTTTTTAAACTGATGATGGCACTGCTGTAAAGCTTACTTCCATAGAACAGGTGAGACTAACCTCAAAAGGCAGCTGGAGCCAGAGAGCAGCTGGGGACGGCAGTGTGGAGAAGACAATTTGGTTGTAGTTTGCCTTCATCTAAGAGGAACTAGGAAATCAGAGGCAGGACAAGGAGGGGAACAGGAGCATCTGTGCATCGAAACCCACAACTGAAGGAGAACCAGGAGGTCACAAAAAAAAAAAAAAAAAAAAAATGAGAGAGCAAGAGAAAGAAAGAAAAATGAAAGTAGGTGGGAGGCAGGAGTCAGGCAGCTTTTCCTCCCCTAGGCTGGGGCCTGGGGCGTGGGTTGGAGTGACACAGCAGTGTCCTGGCAGCCTATCTTACTGGTCAGTTGACATGGATTGACCCATGTATTTATCAAGCACCTACTGCTCACCAGACATCCTTCCAATGAAGGAGAAACTCCCTGCCTTCCTGGAAGATCAGCCAGTACACACAAAACCGGTGAGAATGTCAACAGACTGTGGGGAAGGACAAAGCAAGGCTAGAGGGATGGACATGTTGTGGCCTGGGCTGGTTTGCTATTTATAGAACACTCAGGAATGCTGCTGTTGATGATGCTAGTGACCCCCAGCTTAAGGGAGGGGCAGGCACTGTTGGCTCTTTGGAAGAGCACTTCAGGGAAAAACATTCAGGACCTTCACCACAGCGGGACTGGGAGCACCAAGAAGGGTATTATCCTGGGCTTCAACACCCACACCACTGGCATGGCTCACACGCATTTTTTTTTTATAATTTAATTTGATTTTATATATATTTTACATTGTTCTTCCTTTTTGTACAAAGCAGGCTTTCTCCTGTCAGGTGTAGTTCCCACAACTTCCATCACCCGGGCACATTCACTGTAGCACTTTGTATTTAAGAACACATTCCCTCCCTTGTGTTGATCCCTCTCCCTCATCCTGGCCTGCAGAGTGTCTCTGATTAAATTGTTATCTGTTAATTTTGTTTTTTAATTTATTATGATTACTTTTTAAAGATTTATTTATGTATGCATACAGCACTGGGGTACAAGTCAGAGGTAGAGTAGCAGTGAGAGGATTCACCAGAGACAGAGTAGGGAACAGAACAGGCAGATGGACGAAGTACACTGCTGAGGGGAGCAGCGGGCAGGTCAGGAGATGTCTGCCGCGCCATGTGGGTCACCTCTGGGGCCCGGGATTGAACTCACACTGAGGCGGCTGCGGCTCACCTGCAGTGCTGTGTTCTAATCCGTTGCACCACCAGGGAGGGCCCTGTTATACCTATTTTTCCTCCCATGTCCCTAATTTGGCTTCCTTACATTCCTCCTGTAATTGAAACCATCCGGTATTTTTCTTTTTCCTTCTGGCTTATTTCACCATAAGCCAGAACATTCATAACACAATATTTCTGAGCATGATCCCTTCCAGTTCCATCCATGTTGCTGTAAATGGCATGAATATATCTTTTCCTGTTGCTGAACAGTATTCCATTGTGTATATGTACCATGTCTTTTTGATCCAGTCATCTATTTTGTGAGCATTTGGGGTGATTCCACATCTTCCCTATTGTAAATAGTGCTGCATTAAACACAGGGGTGCAAGTGTCCTTTTGAATTTTGTGTCCTTTTGGTAGATCTCTAGGGGTAGAATTGCTGGGTAACATGGTAGCTCCAGTTTTAGTAGTCTGGGGAACCTCTATGCAGCTGCCAACCATCGTGGTTGGACCAGTTTGCATTCCCACCAGCAGTGAGAGTTCCTTCTCTAACCCTCACCAGCATTTGTTGTTTCCTGTTTTTTTAAATATGTGCCATTCTCATTGGTGTAAGTGGTACCTCATTGTAGTTTTGATTTGCTTTTCCTTGATTACAAGTGATGTTGAACATTTTTTCATATACTTGTTGGCCATTTGCATTTCCTCTTTGGAGAAGTGTCCTTTTAGCTCTTCTGCCCATTTTTTGGACTGGGTTATTTACTTTGTTTTTGTTGAGTTAAGTGAGCTCTTTGTAGATCTCTTTGATCAGTCCCTTAATAGTAGTATTTTGTGAAAAAATTTTTTCCCAACAAGTAGCCAGTCTCTTTGTTTTGATTAATGCCTCTTTTGCTGTACAGAAGCTCTTTGATTTGTCATAGTCCCAGCTGTTCATCTTTTCCTTCACTTTCTTTGCTTTGAGGGAATGTGCCTTTAAAGATGTTACTGAGATGTATACCATGTAGTGTTTTGCCTATATTTTCTTCTTATGGTTAATGGTTTCAGATCTTATGTCCAAGTCTTATGCCTATTTTGATGTGGTATTTGTGCATGGTGTGAGGTAGTAGTCTAGCTTCATTCTTTTGCATAGAGCAGTACAGTTTTCCCAGCACCATTTGTTGAGCAAGCTGTCCAGGTTTCACTGCATATTTTTTGCATCCTTGTCAAAGATTAGTTGTCCATAAATATATGGGTTTACTTATGGGTTTTCTATTCAATTCCATTGGTCTGTGTGTCTGTTTTTGTTCCAGTACCATACAGTTTTAGTTATTATGACTTTGTAGTATAGTTTGAAGGCTGGGAGTGTGATATCTCTATTCTCCTTCTTTTTGGTCAGCAGTAGCTCACAAGCATTTCTAATGGCATCATTGGTATATAAATCCCTGTGAAGTTTTTAATTTTATACAAATTTTATGTCAGAAAAAAACAGTTGTCACTTTCAAAATAATTGGCCCCACAACTGGGTTCAGGTGGAATGGCACTGGTTGGGGATTAAAATCAGCTTTCTCACCATGGGACTTTTTAGATGAGTACTGAAAGAGGAGTGTGAATTAGTCCTG
>NW_004567138.1:361113-369293 GCF_000260355.1 Condylura cristata
GTGGCTTAAGCTTCGTAGTGCAGTGCTTTAACCCGCTGCGCCACCAGGGAGGGCCAAGAAATTCATGTTTTAAGCCACTAAATTTGTGGTATTCTGTTACAGCATGCTCCCTTCAGCAGTAAAGGGGATTCCACCCTTTTAGTTACTCCCGAGGGACACTGAAGTTGTTTCTGTTTTTTCTCTTTCTCACATACTCCACATCTACAGCAAATCCATCAACAAATCCTGCTGGCTCTACCTTCGAAATATATCCAGAATCCAGCAACTTTTCATGTCTACAAGTATGAATGTCACCAACATCCTCATGGTCTTTACATCTTTATTCTAAGTACCTGCTAGTGAATCTTCCTCCAGCCTCCTTGCTCTTCTGTAGTTTACCCACTTTGTTGCCAGAGACATCAGTCCTTCCACTCTTTTCCCGTGACAACGATGAGGCCAGCCCTTCCCCCTCCCCTTAACATAGTCTGGTTTCTTTCTCCTCCTTTCCATTCCACAGGATGACTCCAGGATACTGCCTAAGAAGCTACCTGCACATGAGTTGTCATCTCAGACACTACTTCCTGGGGTACCTGACCGGTGAAACAGATCTCCTTGCTATCCCTCAAGCACTCCAGTTACTACTTTGCTTCAGGGCTATTACAATTGCTGTTCTGCAAACTTTTTTCCCTTAGCTGTTCCCTTAGCTCACTCCCTCAATTCTCTGCACAAATGTCCCACAGTGAATGAATGTCCCCAGTGCAAAACAGCAGGGCCAACACACCAGCTTTACTATCCCTCTTGCTTGACTGAATTGTTTTCTATAGTATCATCATTGGACATATTTACCTCCTGTTTATTTCTGTCACTATACTTCTATAAGGGCAGGGACTTCATTAGTATCATCACTCTTTCCATGTCAACTACCACAGTGCTGCTACACAGTAGACTCAGAACAAACTCAGGCTGGTGTTGGTCTTGCCCTGGCTAGTCGTTAGCCATTGCTGTTTCCACCATGACAAGAGTCCTGCCTTGTGGGTTTCCATCTTGACCCCTCTGACTTGGAGGGGATATCCTCAGGGTTCCCATTATATCCGCTATGATTGAGAGTCTGCCTTGTTATCTTCTCCTTAGTCTTTCTGGAGATGCTATCCTGCCTCTCTATCTCAGGCCCTATATACTGCTGTTAGTAGGGGGAATCCCACCTCTCACACTCCAGAGGCCCTTGCACTGTCTATTACTGGAATCTCCCTCCAAACCCATCCCCAGTTCCATCACTGTCGCACCCATGTTCTGCTCAGCCTCCCTGAAAGCCTTGTCTAAGCGATGACCCAGATAGTCACCTTTAGCAGCAAAATGGCATGGAAAGGCAAGGTCCCTGTCATAGAGAAGGAAGTTTACATTTGGGCCAGGAGAGTGTGGGTGTACAACCCAGCACTGTCTCTTAGAGTGTGGACCCTTGGCAAGTCACTCCACTCCCCGGGCTCTAGATCTTTCCCTATGGAGTCAGTAATGTCAGCATCCAGAGCAGTTGTCAACAGCATATGAGCTATGAAGGTGTCTGTCACAGGGCTGGCAGTCAGCCAATTTTTCCTGCCTGGACTAAAATCCTCGGAAACATCTGTCCCATTGTGTTCAGTGGAATAGCACAATGTCCCCACAGAGCTCTGAGACGGAGGGGGGCTCTATGGGAAAACACTCAGCATGACATGAACTCCACAATAACCTCAAACATATTTGAACAATGCACCAGGAGCTGTGCCGCCAAATTTGTCAGCCAAAAGCTGTCAGCCAAATATGTGAGATCCAGCTCTCTACACCTCAGAAAGGTAATTGAACAGACAAATTTCCCTTTCCCATCTTTGGCTTTGCCAGATTTATGGGAGACAATCCCACCAAACCTTGCTGATTCCCATTACTTTGCTCTTCAAAGGGAAGGGAGTAATCACTTCAGCGGTAGGGTGTGGTGTATTTAATAGAGCACTGAAAGCAAGTCCTACACGAGTGACCAATGTCTGCGACTGTACAATTCTTTTTGTGATGGGTGATGGCTTTCTTTTTCATTCTGTTTTGCTCCTCCATGAGGTGGCTAATGATTCTCAACGAATAGAACTCTTCCTGGTACAATGTGTCATTCCACATGTGTCAACAAGAGGTCCTGTGTTCACGCTCATCACTATGAGGGACCCCCCTGGGAGAGGGAGGGCTAGTGGAGATGTTCGTCTGTAATTTGTGCAACTGGGTTTGGAAGGAGGTCATCAGCTCAGCAAAGAGGATATAAAAACACCTAACATCCTACCCCGTCCTAGTTTCTGAAGTCTCAGCCATGCATCATCTCTTGAGGAACTAACTGCGCACATGATGGCTCCTTCATGAAGGCCATGGTGTGTGTGTGTGTGTGTGTGTGTGTGTGTGTATAGGTCTCTGTATAACCAGGATGAGCTGTTTTGTGTCAGCTTGACATTTGACTTCAGGCCCTGAAATCCACAGACTGCTACGTTAGCTACTAGCTGTGCTCTCCTCTACAAGGCTGCTAGGAAGAAGGTGCGTGAGGCCATTAGGGATCACTGCTGAAGCTGACAGCTGTGGTATCTCCTCTCATGTCCCTTATCTATTCCAGTCTCAACACACCTCAGCCCTTGTAATGCATGGGGAAAAGTACAGTGCTTGAAGATATGTCACGTGCATCTGGGAGACAACCAGATGCTGTCTTTATATTCAGCCCTTGATTTTTCTGAGATTCCCTATTTCCTCTCCTGGGGCGGGTGAGTGCATGATTCAAAGGGGATATTTGAGTCAGTGACTATTTTCCAAGAGAAGCCTTCGTGTTTAAACTTCAATTTTCAGTTAAAAAAGTATTAAATGTTCATGGTAAAAACAAAATTACACAGTTTATGGTAAGTCTCCCTCAGCCCACTGACCGCCCCCTCCTCCACCAGTTCCCAGAGGCAGCAACTGTCATCAGATTTTTGGGTGTCCTTCCAGACAGAATCTATGCCTAGAAGAGAAGCTTTGATTTTTGAAATGCATTTTTATACGCTTGGCTGAAGTGGTTCCTAAGACTTCTTTCCAAATAACTCTCCATGGTAACGTAAGTTTGGAACACTTGACACGCACACACAGGGACGTACACACATCCCCACAGCTATTCTTTTAAGCATAAAATGGAGAGGAAATGATGCAACAGAGGGTTGCTAGAAGGTATATTACAGTAAACTGCAGTGGTTGGTGGATTCCTGGGCTGTTCCAGACAGCTTTTTATACAGAAGTAGTCCAGTGAGAACACCCAGCTTACTCAGACTGCAGAACAAATCCCAGGAACTTGTCTTTGTGCTGCTTCTCCTGGAAGCTCAAGTCTAAACACATCAGCACTTGGCGGGCTGCATGGGCATATTAGCTGGCAGACAAAACCTCACTTTATCCCTCTGAGCCAGCAGATTGTTCTGGTTGCATCTGCGATTCCCCTAACCCTAAAAAATAACACACACAAGCACAAAGCCCCTCACATTTTTCTTGGTTGTGCGGTGGAATAAAAACCTTACTTAGTCTTACACTACAGGAAAGGAAAAAAAAATCTAGTAATTATAAAGCTAAGTAAATATGTGTGTATATTTGCCAGAAATAGCTTGAGAAGAATCATTCTGTCTGTGAGGCCATGCTTCCTTTTTCAAAGACTTATTTATTTATGCATACAAGAACTGTGGTACAGGCCAGAGGTGTGGGGGGTGAGAGGATTCACCAGAACAGGACAGGTAGATCTACTGAAATACACTGCTGAGGGGAGCAGTGGGCAGGTCAGGAGTGGTCTGCCATGCCATGTGAGTCAACTCCTTGGCCAGGGATTCAACTTGTGCTGCAGTGGCTGCAGTTAGCCTTACAGTGCTGCGCTTAAACCTGTTGTGCCACCAGGGAGAACCCAAGGCCATGTTGAAAGTAAATGCTGTAGAGTGTTGTTCAAGTGGGGAACATGTGTTTGTTTTCCCAATAATGGCATCTGCACGGGGGTGATAATGAGAATGTGAATGAAGTCATGGAGGGATGACTCTTACCTAAGTACTGATAGAGGATGGAAGAGCTGTCATAATTACTAGCAGTAGAATCAGCCAATTTATAGGTAAATACCTCTACCCCCATCAAATCTGGGTAAAATTCTCATCAAAAGCTTACATTAGAAAATGTCAATAGAAAAAGGAAGTCAATAGAAAAAGGACATTCCCAGGTGATGGCAGATACACTTTGGATCTCACATTGGAGTAGAGAGCTTTCTCTTTGCTAGGGAAAGAGTCACTTGTATGTATGTTTTTGGGGTCATGCAAAGATTCTGCACCAAGAAAACAGAGCTTTACTTGCTGGCTTTAAATTCCTCAATGACAGGCAAGTGTAATACGCTAACCCCACTGAAATGAACAGAATAATAATTGTGTTTATTTCCTGAGCACTTAGCTTTGGTGAGTGCTTTACTTACGCTCATCCTTGGGACTTTACTCTCTGTGGCAGCTGATGTCCAGTGTGGCCCCTCAGTGACCCCTCAATGCATATACATGCCCTTGTGTGGTACTCTTTCCTGGAATTAGGGCTGGCCTGTGACCCCCATATAATAAGTAAAAGGTGGGCAGAAGCAATGCTGTATGGCTTCCAAGTTTAGATCACACAAAGCCTTGCTTTGGACTCTTGGAACGGTCATCTTAGGGAAGGTTAATCGTTGTATAAAGAATCCAGTTCTCCTGAAACTTCTATGTTGTGGGAAGCCCAAGCCAACCACATGGAGTAACCAGTAGAGAAAGAGATGTCAGGCCACCTCTCAGACATCCCAGTCACCTCACACCTGGTACCAGACTCTTGAGTGAAGAAACCATCTTGGGTCCAGCACTACGCAGCTTTTGACTGAATCCCACCCCACCCCACATGTGACCAACACTGCCTGTGAGGCTCTACATGTATACTGTCCAGCTGAGCCCCATCAACTCACAGAACCACTAGACGTGGTCATAAATTGCTGTTAAGCCAATATTTTTTGGAGTGTTTGTTACAAAGCAATGCATCACTGAAACAATCTCCATATTTTCTCTGCAAGAATCTGAGTATTACAGTTAATGTTCATTTCATCCTTTCTTGCTGATCAATTTGAAGAGTTGTCCACAGTGTAGAAATACCCCTAATCAGCCTATACTACTAGTTCTCTAAGAGTAGTCCAGCTGCATCACTGGCACCTCAGCTGAGCTTTCAGAAAGGCAGATTCAAAGCCTAAGAATCAAAAACTCCCACAGAGACCTACTTGTCTGTGGTGCAGTAATTCCATCAGATGATTTGGATGTATGCTTCACTTAAGTGTTTCTAGTCCATTCTGCAGTAATGTAATCCTGTCTCTAGCTTGCTGGTGTCTGGCTTGGGAAATCAGGCCTATGCCAATCTGTGCAGTGTCAGTGTTAGTTTGTGGTCGAGAGAGCAGTGCCCTCTGCACAGCTGGTAGTCTCTCTGCGTGTGGAAGGAGCCAGTGTGACACTGGAATGGATGACAGTGATGGAGAAATAAGCTGGGTGCCTGACACCATGGTCCATGAGCCTGTCAAAACTTTGAAGTTCTTTTTATGTGGGTCAGCGCATTTTCTGATTAGTTAAACCCACTTAAGTTGACATTTGGTTTCAGGATACTGAAAACACAGCACCAGCTATAGTGAACACCATGCCCTGGTTTTTTATACAGGGGAGGCTATGTCATATGTAATGCGTCAGACAACTAAGAAGCAGAAGTAGGATTTGAACCCAGGTCTCTTTGTTGTCAAGTATACAAAGGAGATTAGTTTTTTTCCTGGGACTACTAGAGGTTTTGCTTATTTTTGGTGGTTTAGCAACTGAAAATATGAGAAGGCAATAGGCATCTAACAGAAGGACGGCTAGCAAGGAAAGGAAATATCAGTGCTGGCCTATGCTCTGGTGTTGCTTCTTGTCCTTGAATCAAGTGACATCCTTTCCCCTCTCCTTACCCCAAAAATAGACTGACATATTATGTTGTTTTGTAAGAACGATCCTGAAAGTGTGTAAAGCAAGTGCTCCTTTGAGGAGGAGGCTGATTGGTCCAAGGAGTTCTATAAATTGCAACCACCCACACTATGCTACTCCAAAGACAGTTTATAATCACAAAAGGAACAATCTGGAAGATTCCAGTTGTCAATGCGACCAGAATGTAGCAGCAGCAGACCTTACACAAGAGGCATACCTCAAGGTATAAAACAGAATTTTTATAGCCTTGGAGTCTCCTCATTCTATGTTTCCCTCAGGGGAAGTGACCTTCTTGCAGATTCACCTCCATTTTACGGTCTCCACTGCAGGTTTGCAGTCACCACTCCCACCAGCCTCCTGCCTCTGTGGCCCCCCTCAGAGTGATGTGGCTAATTCTAACCTGTAGTCAGAAGCCCAGCACAGGGCAGTCTGGAGGTGCCAGGGTGGTCACAGCTAAAGGACGCTTTCAGGGAAAACATGAAACAAGGCTCAGAGAGAGAAGGCAGACAGGATAGTGATGACTCTCCCACAACAGAGTTTAAAGTTTCTCCCAAACTGGATTCAATTGATCTGGGAAACAGAGAGCAGGTGTTTGCTATACTGTCTAGTGCAGAGTGTTATTTTGGCACTGGGAAAGGACACCAGTTAGGGGGAAGTCCTTTAAAAGACACTTGGAAGAAACTATGAAACATGTTAACAAGTAGAAGTGAACACATTGAAGATAACAAGATGCACAAAACAATTTCCCCCCAGGTACCAGATGCTTATACCGACTAGGTTAATCCTCGTAAAGACCCTGTGACGTGGGTACTGTTATTATCTTTATTTTAATCATAAGGAAGCTGGGGCACAGAGAGGTTGAGTCATTGCCCAAGATCACACAGGATTCAACAGAAGCAGCCTAGTTCTGGAGGCCATGCTGCTCCCACGCCCCAGGATGATAGTAGGGAGGAATGCAGACAAGACTGGGCTTGACCCAGGCAGTTTCCTGGAGGTGGTAACTTTTCACAAAGAGTGATGGAAATTAAAAAAAAAAAAAAAAGATTTATTTGATTTATTTATGAATATAGACACTGGGTTACAGGCAAGTGGTGCAGGGGGTGAGAGGATTCACCAGAGACAGAATGGGGAACAGAACAGGCAGATCTACTGAAGCACACTGATGAGGGGAGCAGCGGCGAGACAGGAGAGGTCTGCTAAAAGGAACATCCAAAACCATTTACATGTGGGTCACCTCCCTGGCTGGGAATCGAACTTGTGCTGCAGTGGCTGTGGATAGCTTCAGAGTACTGTGCTTTGTCCTGTTGCCCCACGAGAGAGGGCCCAAGAGGGCTGGAGATTCTGGGCAATGTCTGGGCAAGTGAAAATGAGTTCTCTGTTTCTGATAACCAGTGTTCCTTTCTCTCATGAGCGTTCTTTAGTGGAAGGCCTTTCCATAAATACTTAAAGGTGATTGTTCCATGTGTGTTAGATACTAGAGGCCATTTTTGCTGAGTTCCAAGATGGACATGCTTTGAAATCAGAGCTGTGGGTCTGGAAAGGATGAAAATTCACTAGGTTTACCTTATTTTATAGACAATGAAACTAAGTACAAAGAAACTCTGATGCCCGGATGAGTAGCTCTAGCCCAATTTTCAGTGTAGGGTGTTTCCACCCTACTTTCTAACATCACCTCCTGGATGAGCAGCCTGAGCCAGTGGGCTTGCGAGAGGAGGAGAGTGAGTGGCATGCCTCTGATGATCCAGGATGTTGGAGAATGGGGGGCACAGCTGGGGAATTCTGAGGCACATTTGGCCTGCTTACCTAGACCAAGATCTGTCCAAAGTTGGGAGCAAAGGAAGGGAACCTCACCACAATATCTTGTCATAGGATTTTGCGAAGTGGGCCTCTGGGCCTTCTTGCCCAAGGATAGCACCCTGAGGCTGACTTGAGCCCCTGAGGATGTCCCCCAGGACTCTGTCCCCTGGGTTCCTCCTTGCTGAAGGGTGTGAGCTTGTGGGGGTGGGGTGGAGTGGGAGTGTTACAGACGCCTGGCACTCATACACACACCCCAATTCTCTGCAGGTGCTGAAGGGGAGTCGACCCTGTCCCTCATGAGACACTTTAAATACAGGGATGATGACTAGAGTATTTCTTCTAGTTATCGCTGAGTCATAATTAAAAAGTAATTTAGGGCCCTCCCTGGTGGCGCAGCGGGTTAAAGCA
>NW_004567138.1:369623-379281 GCF_000260355.1 Condylura cristata
GGTAACTAGTGACCCATGCAGGGCTACGGCTCGGATTCTCACTCTGTGAATTAAAGGTGTAGAATGGCTTTGGAGCTTCCTTTTAGCACACATTTTTGTCTTTTTAAATCTTGCCTTCTGGGGTTGTATTTTATAAAAACAGTTTTATTCAGATTTAGTTCAAGGTACAATCTAGCCATTTAAACTGTGCCATTCAGTGTAATTATTCGGCATCCCCACAGAGCTTGCAACCATCACCAGAAAGAATTTTTTGCATATTTTCATATCCTTAAAAAGAAACCTTGTACTATTAACATTCAGGGTCCATTTCCCCACCCGACAGCTCCACATTCCCACCCCAATGTGAAGTTTGTGTGATATAGCTCTTGAAAGCTTCCTATGAATTACCAAATACCTACCACGACCCATACCCTAGATTCAAGGGATTTTTGCTGGAATACATGTCTTTCTCAGTGAATTCATCTCTCTCTGTACTCTGGGGTGGTTGCTGGGATGCTTACCAAGGAATATTTACATGTTTCAGTGGTGGTGTAAATGATATTACTAGTAGTTACTAGTGATTCTCTATTCTCTATGTATAGTTTTATTGTTTACAAAACATCTTCGAGCAATTGACCTCATTTGATCCTTTCCAGATACTATCCATTGGGTGGGTCTCTATTTCCTGCAGTCAGAATGCTTGAATTTGAATACAATCACTACTTTACTAGCTCTCCCTGCCCTGGACAAGTTATATCAACACTTTGTCTTAAATACCTCGTCTAAAACAGAGGTCATTACAATACTTGTTTCATAGAGATGTGAAGAAGAGTAAATGAGCACATAGAGTTTAGAATAGTGTTTGGAAGACAGTAAACAAACCTAGATAATTTTTCCTGTTATCACCATGATTGTTTCCATTATTTTAAAAATGTGGGAACTGGCCCTCCCTGGTGGTGCAGCAGGTTAAAGCACAGCACTGAGAAGCTAAAGCCACTTCTTCATGAGTTTGATTCCCGCCTGCCCTTCTTCATGAGTTCGATTCCTGCCTGCCCCGGAGGTTACCACATGGTGTGGCAGACCTTTCCTGACCCACCCGCTGCTCCCCTCAGCAGTGTACTTCATCGATCTGCCTGTTCTGCTCCCCACTCTGTCTCTGGTGAAGCCTCTCACCGCCCCTGAGCCTCTGGCCTGTACCCCAGTTCTGTATGTACAAATAAATAAATCTTAAAAAAAAAAATGTGGGAACTAAGGCTTGGCAAGGTCAGTGGTTTTCCCAAGTGAGTAACAAGTAGCAAAGTGGGGGCTGATTCTGGTGTTCTGACTCATCATCTTACTGACTGTGAAATCAGCTGCCTGTGAAAATTGGTGCTTAGCAACAATACCAAGAGATTGTGTTGTTACAATGAAATAATTGCAGTTTCATTAATTGGCAAGAAGATAATTGACACTTTCCTTAATCTTCAACTTTTTCCCTCAGAGTTTTCTTACAGGCTGAGGATGTGCTACTATTTTGTCTACACTCACTTGCTAAAGCTCATAACCAACCTGAGAAATACATATAAATATTAATGGAGAAAACTTGGAACTAACCATGCTTACTTCAGCAGCTTTTCTGTATCATAAGCACTTGACCTTGGGTTTTAACTGGATACACACTTCATAAGCAGGTATACCTGTTCTAAGTCACATGAAGGAACTGGCTAGGTCAGTAACTGCAGCATCCCACAAAGGGCATATTGCTCACTATCAAACAAGATGATTTATTTCTAGGTCCACCACTCTGAATAAGACTGAAGGCCACCAACTGTCATACTCATCCCTCCCAACACCTGATTTCACCAAGTGCAGATTACTCTTTACACTTTTCCAGCACCTATGTGAATTTCAGATCAAGTATATATGCTCTGAGTTATTTTTGTAGGAGTTAGAACCAGGAAGCTGGGAGAGGAAGAGACGTGAGAAGGCAGGCAGGATACATGTCTCTGCCATGTAGCCAAGGCGACAGAGATAAAGCTAACCTCAGAGTGCTGTTGACAGTGCCCGCTGCAAGTCTGCCCTGTCCTTGCAAGGAAAGGGACATGCGCCTGTACCCCCTGGGCCTGGCCTATGAGACAGGACTGTGTGTTTGGGGAGATCTTTCTCCCTAAAAAAGAGAGACATGAAAAGCATTCTTTTGCACATCCATCTTTTTTGGTGTGGATGCTATGTGAGGATGGGGCCACAGAAGCCATATTGTAATCAGGTAACTCCACCCTGAAGCTAACACAGAAAGGAAGGTGGAAGTTGAAATGTGAAAAAACAGTTGGGTCCTTGAATGTACCATGAGCTGTAACCTAAGCCTTAGAATCACCTATTTCTAGAGTTAGGACCTCCCTGGTGGAGCAATGGATTAAAGCACAGTACTGCAAGTGAGTTACAGCCTCTTCAGTGTGAGATGGATCTCCAGCCCCAAGGGGGGTGATCCACATGGCACGGCAGACCTCTCCTGTCTCACCTGCTGCTCCCCTCAACAGTGTACTCCGTCAACGTGCCTATTCTGCTCCCTACTCTGTCTCTGGCGAATCCTCTCACTGCCCCTGCACTTCTGGCATGTACCCCTGTTCTGTATGCATAAATAAATCTTAAGAAAAAAACCTATGATTTCCTTTGATATTCATAAAAAAAAGTAGGTGTAAGCTACTGTTTTGTTAAATGCAACTGGAGTCCTGTTGATACACACACACACACACATAAGTGTGTGTGTGTGTGTATATATGTATGTATGTATGTATGTATGTATGCAAAAAATAGAAACCTGTAAGTGCTTTCAGAGGCTCATTGAATACCTCAGTTTCCCAGGCTTCTACCATTACCCCAAAGTCTTATCACCAATGTTTTCACAGATAGCAATTCTTGAGGATTGAGAGCGTGACTGCCTGTTACAGAGCCTTGCAGAAAGCTGGGAGCCTTGCAGAAAGCTGGGAGCCTTGCAGAAAGCTGGGAGGTTCAAACAAATTATGAGCTACTATAAAAGCAAAAAGGAAATAATGAAAAAATAATTCTGTTAAGCAAAGATACGGACTTCCATCTGAAAGGGACAGGATGCCACTGAACAGCTGTTTCTTTTCTCCTGAGAGAATGTGTTGTGGAATCTGAGGTAGCGAAGGAAGAATTTACAAAGCTTCTCTAAAAGAAACTGCAGAAATTAGACACCAGCTACAGGCTTTAATCTGAAGCTGAGAAAGCTTCAGAATCATGGAAAACTGACACAGAGCACAGGCAATGAAGACAAAAAGAGAAAAAACCCACATAGACAAAAGTTTAAACTGAACAGCAAAGTAAGGACTTTATAAAATGTTCACAAAGTTCAACTTATTCCTGGGAGTGTTGGCCTAAAAACAGTGATCTGTGTGTTTTTGCCTATGTAAGACCACCAGAGCTGTCCTGTTTCAGTGAAGCATGCTGTGCCTTCGGCTGACTGTGGGATTGTGTGTGATCTGGGTGAGAAGTACAGACTTAAGGTAGACATGACTCGCAGGAAAGGGAATGATGAAATCTGGCGGTGGAATACCAGGGGTTGAGGTGCCAGGGAAAAATATGGCTTCTAGAAAATGCCTTTAAGATAAATTTATTTTTATTTTTTAAAAAGACTTATGTATTTATGCATACAAGAACTAGGGTATAGCTAGAGGCACAGAGCATGAGAGGGTTCACTAGGGACAGTAGGAAAGTAGGGAGCAGAATAGGCAGATGAACGGAAAAACACGACTGAGGGGAGCAGCGGTGGAGATGGGAGAGGTCTGCTGCACCGTGTGGGTCAACTCCCTGGCTGGAGGATCGAAGTCTCCTGCAGTGTCTGCGGAGAGAGACCCCCAAATTTCTTATTTGTAATAAATCACAGACCTGAGACAAAAAACAGGTTTTCCATTTGCACATCACTAACATAGAGCAGATGTATGTGAGGTGACATGAACCGACACATCTAACCATCAAGGACGCTGTTTTTAAACACAAGCACAGCCCAGGTAGGAGGGCCTTTGCCCGTTTGCTGTCCTCCTTTTATCAACTCTATTGCTCACCCTCAAATCTTGTTGGCTCATTTGACTTTGGTAAAAGAGGCCTGTAGTTGGAGAAAAGGGAAAGTGCATAAATCCCCAGGTTATTTCATTTATCCACGTTCCACCGTCCTCCATCGCTTTCCTCTTCGAGCAGGCATCTGTCACATCAAACACAGCTTGCAGTGCAGGCTGACTGGAGAGCTCAATTTTTCAGAGGTGGGATTTCACTCAGGAAGCATGCCTCAAAGGACACGGCATCCCTCTCAGGACGGTCCTTTACTGCCACCTCGGCTGCCTGCACTGGCTACATTTAAGCTTTTTCGAAGTAGGAGACTACCAAGGCAAGTGCTACTATTTCTGGCTCTTCACACCTAAGTTGGTCTGAGAATTTTGCCTGCCCAAAGAAAAAGTGGAGGTAAGATAAGCAGTGATGAATGCTGATGGTCTGAGTTTAGTCCTTTCTGAATTTACACCAGATAAAAGCATATTCCTTTTTGTTCAAACTAACCTGATTTGGATTTCTGTCACTTACATCCGAGTCCTCAGCTATTTCTAAAACATGTATAAACCTCATAATTTCCACTCAAGCAAGTAGTCACTATATTTTACATGAGCACACTAAAGGAATTCGAGTAATGAAAACTTATTGTGTATATCAAAAGATCACTATCAAACTTACCTTCCTTGTGAATTCTAACATTTAGGTATCAGATTTTCTTATAATACACCTGTGTTAGTATATACAAATGGAGGGAATAGCCACTGAAATACAGTGTAGGCAGAAATTGTTCTAGTTTTTCATATTCAATTTGATGAAAAAAGCGCATTTTTCACAGAGAAGATAATTAAATATTTTATTTTAGGCAATAAAATATATCCACCCTATTATATAAAAATATAATTGAATATCTGCTTAAGTAATAAAAGGGTTAAGAAATGATTTGGGCTGGGATCAGATGAATCTATGTGATAAATCTCTAGATATAGGTATTTTCCAAATAAAATAAAAAATAAAAGGCTGAACATTTTTCAACATTTTACATACATGAGGAATAAATTATTTCTGGTTAACATGTTTTTGCTTTAGTTTCAGAAAGGCCACAACAAATTTGTTTTAAAACCACAGTTTTCAAGACACAAGTTCTATCTGTATTTGTTCAGAAATGATGCCAAAATCCGTACACTGGACCATATTAGGGTGGGAGACGAGAAATGCTTGCCAGAGCTGGCGTGCGGAATAAGCAGAGACTGGACAGGACACCAGAGCACAGGAGGGAAGGTGCTGTTGCCGAGTGTGGCTAGAGACAATCACAGGTGAATGCAGGTGAGTACAGGTGAGCACAGACAGGGCATAATCAATATGGGTCAAGATTTTGGTCTGTAGTGCCCAGAGGCAAATTTCAGCAAGATCTCTAGTTTGAGTCAAACCTTTTTTTATTGACCTTGCGATTTCTCAACTAAGGTACTTGGCATACTTAGGGGAAAATTATATTCAGATCTGGCTTTGTTTGGCAGTAAGTGGGCAACTTTGCAGTGAGATTCCTATATGCCAAGCAGAGGTTATCTGGATGTTTTGCCAAGGGTCATCTCCCTTCTGAGAACTAATGGTTTATTTCCTAGAGTGATCTGGACCTGTGTTAGCTAGCTTGGGTGTCTCAGTCCAGTCACCACAGGTCTACAATGTTGAGACCTCCAGACCACCAGCAGTAAGGGTTCATGTGTATTTTTGGCTCATGTGCTTTTCAAATAGAATAATTTGATAAAATAAAGGAACACGTTCCCGAGCCTCCTAACTTCTGTATGTACATGCCATCCATGCCATCGAAAGGCGTTCATTGTTCCCAGGAAGGATGGAGGTGGCTCTTCTATACTGCAGAAAACTCATAGCAAATCAGAGACCCAAGTGACAGACTAATATGGCCCACAATCACAGCAGGAATGTCATCTGAAGTAATTTTGGCAGATAAAAGAATGTCATTCCATTGAGTATTATTTTAAAAAGACTATCAGTTTTTTTTTTAAAAGACTATCAATTTTTTGGGCCCTCCCTGGTGGCGCAGTGGGTTAAAGCACAGCACTGAGAAGCTAAAGCCACTTCCGCATGAGTTTGATCCCCACCTGCCCGGAAGGTGACCGCATGGCGCGGCAGACCTCTCCTGGCCCGCCCGCTGCTGCCCTCAGCAGTGTACTTCGTCGATCTGCCTGTTCTGCTTCCCGCTCTCTCTCTGGTGAATCCTCTCACTCCCTGCCTGCACCTCTAGTCTGTACCCCAGTCCTGTATACATAAATAAATCTTAAAAAAAAAAAAAAGACTATCAATTTTTAACTTCACTTCTTCTAACTTGTATGATAATGTTTGCTTTGAAATAATTGCTTATATTTATTTTCCTCCCCTGGGTTTTTTTTTTTTTTTTAAATAATATAGTAGCTTATTTTTACATCATTTTCCACCTCAGTTGTAATCCCTGTGGGCTTCCCGTCACCAAATCACCTGTGTGCCATCACCATAGTTCCTGGGGGTTATTTTGGAGAAGCACCTGCACTGGAGGCCCATTAACCAAGTTCTTATTAACCAAATCAGACCTATATGAAGTAGTTGCAAATGACAGGATGTCATGCACATCATTCTTCAACACTTAAGGTGGATGATAAATGTGTAGTGTTTTTTTTGGGGGGGGGAATCTTTCTCAGAAAGGGGAAGTCTGTATCGATAAAAATATTTTAAAAAGCTGTTAAGGCAATTTTAGGTCTATTTGAAAAAAAGCTAAAATAGTGTTGTTTCACTTGAAACTGAGACCACAGTGCAGAATTACATGACTTTATACTTATTTGGAGCTCAGAATCTTTATGCCACACAAATGTTTTCTAAAAAGGCAATGGCTTACAAGTTTCAAATTTTAGAAAAGACATCCAAAGGACAAGAGGAAACTTCTTTACTAATATGGTTAGAACAATGACACTTTACCCTCTGGTCATGCAGCTCCTGCACTGTACCAGCTCAGGTGCACACCTGTACAGGGCGGAAGAGAGAAGGTGATATCGTGGCCTTCCTAAAACATGTAGTCTCCTCTATGTGGCAGTCATTTAAATAAGGTGAGAATGTGCTTCTCCACAGTAACTCCAGCTGAATTTAGGAACGGATCTGTTTGGATCTAGAGGTAGGCAGGCATGAGAAATCAGCCTAGCCTGGGATGACACTGTTTGACATGAGAACATCTATGAGCTGAGCCTGGAATGGGCAATAATTTATTAAAGATTTAAGTTTACTTCTAAAAAAGTGTGTACATGTTTAGATATCCAGATATCATTACAGAGGAAAACTGAGTGCCTGCCTTTTATAAAAAAGTGGGTCTGAATTAGAACCTATTCTACCAAATGGAACAGACTTCCAAGAATTAGCAGGTATTTGGAAAGGTAATGCCACACAAGATTATTACAGTTGTCAGTGAGGGAGAGGGAGAGAAATCCAGGATTTGAAGAAGTAAAAGAGATTTCCTATGACAATTACACTTCATTAAGCAACAACAGTTTCTAGCTAGAAGACACATAAACATTAACCGTAACAATAATGTATTAAGACAATGGAAATTAGAAGAAAAGTATTTGCTTTGGGGTTAAAATACAACTGTATCACTAACATACCAACCAGCTTGAGCAGGAACACAGCAATCTGGGCAGGGCTGATGGCAGGGGTGAGGCTTTTAGGAAGAGATGGTTTATTGCCCTTAGGTTTCAGTGATTCTTCAGCACTCTGCATTTCAGTGGAGACTTCATATCATTACATGACAAAGGATTTAAAATTGTAGAGAATTATATATTTATTTTTGGTATATCCCACAGGTTGGACCAAGTTCACTGGCCCAGCTGAGTGGCGTCTTTCATCTTTGTCCACAGCCACTCAGTTATAAAGTCAATGAAATAGAAAAGAGGAGCAATTGGAAATCTCTGACTTCTTCATCTTGGTTGTCTGTCCATATTTATATAAAATAATCTGCATTAAATAAAAATCAGGGTTAAAATTTAAGATAAGAAAAAAAGGACAATAATCTGGCATTCTTAAGGCAACCAGTAGAGATCTCTTTAAATACTTTATTATATCCACAAGCGATAAAATCCCAGAGCTACTGTTAGGCACGTAAATACAGACCCTGGAAGAAAAAAAAAATTGAGAACAGCATTAGTTCTATTAACAATAACTGAGGGGGATGTCTTTTTATTAGGGAAACATCACTTATTTATCTATTTGCCATAAAAAAGAAAATAACAAAAAACCCAAAAGATTTATATTGTTCAAAGATATACAATATTCTATGAAATACCAGCCTATTAAAAAACCCCACAGCTTAAAATCATTTTTAAAGTATAAAAGGATCCAAAATTCGAGAAAACTTTCAATACAAGTTTAGAATCATAAATACCCTGTATGTGTATGTGTGTCCACACACACACACACACACACACACACACACACACACACACACACACACACGCATACAGGACAGACCCTTCATGAGCAAGATTTCACTTCTAAACATTAAATAACTGATTAAGCCAAACCATTAAATATGAGTTAAAATAATGAATGGCTAGGTAATTTTTTTTTTTTGCAACATAAATTTTTACTCCTTCTTTTGGCTCAAAAATTGCCAAAACAGGGCCCTCTCTGAAGGCACAGTGGATTAAAGCACAGTATTATGAAATTACTGCAGTCACTGCACATGGTTTGATCCCCTGCCAGGGATCTGACCCACACGGCGTGGCAGACCTCACCTCACCTACCCGCTGAGCCCCTCAGCAATGTATTTCAGTATATCTGCCTGTCTGCTCCCCACTCTGTCTCTAGTGAACACTTTCATCCCCTGCACCTCTGGCCTATACCCCAGTTCTGTATGCATAAATAAATCAATCTTTATTTTCTTTTAAAAAAGAAACCTTTAAAAAAACAGCCAAAGCAAAACAACTTTCTAATGAGAACTATCACCCAATGAAGTGGGACGATCACAACTCAAAAGCCTTTGTCTCTGAAAAATATTTGTTTTGAACTAAACTGTAGTTGAAAGCCAACAATTAATCAAATTTAAGATTCCAGGGATTATAAAGTGTATCATTTTACTATTGCTAAGAAAAGGTGTCAGTTGTGGTGGAATCAATGAAGTGCAAAACTTATCTTTGACTTACTTTACAGATTTATTCTATGTTCAGCTTGTTTTAACTACCTTGATACTGAGCCACTTACCTGCTAAATATTTAATATTGTCAAGTTTGTGCGACTCAAGCATGGTTTTAAGGCCAGCAACCTCCGTGTCTATCTTCCTGTCTGTCTGGGTGACGGCCCGGTCTTGCTGGGCATGCTTTTAAAACAAAGAGGTCCATAGCATTAATCCACTTGGGGTGACAATGCCCTCGGCCCTCGCAGCCTTTCCCAGTGGGGTATAGTCGGAGGACCACGGAGACTGGGCCTGGTGTTACTTCTACCCCTCCCACCATGGAGTATCAGCACACGCAGGGTGCTTTCTTACAGAAGTCTGTTTCCTTGCTTGAAAAAAGGGAAAACAGGCCCTCCCTGGTGGCGCAGCGGGTTAAAGCACTGCACTGAGAAGCTAAAGCCACTTCCGCATGAGTTCGATCCCTGCCTGCCC
>NW_004567138.1:379731-398563 GCF_000260355.1 Condylura cristata
TTTTTCTCTATTAGTAAAGCATATTAAAAAGTAAAAGAAAAATACCATTGGCTCTTGCACACAGGATCTTTAGAGATTCAAACATGAAAATGTGCATTAAAAAGCTTTTATAAGTCACAGATTACTCTAAAATAAGGGGATGTTAGGAAACCCTTCTGCTCGCAATGGCATTGAATGTGTCTCACCCTTTCATATGTTTCTTCTAATGAGAGGAATACAGAAATAAAACAGTTAAACTAGCCATATAATCCACGCCAAGGTGGTGAGTTTGGATATTATAAATGGGTTGTAGTATTTCATCAATGCATAAAAACACCAGAGCAACTTCATCAAAAATTTCCTAATGCAAGTAGATAGCTCCATTAGGGTTAACAATCAGGTAGCCAATAAAGAAATAAATGCCTAGATGAACAGAAAACTACCCTAAAGGAATATTTCAGTGTTCTCCCCATGGCAGTGTCTTACAGATTACATATATCAAAAGTATTACAGGATTGAATAGAATGCAAGCCATAAAAAAAAAAAATTATCTTGGCTCTCCCTGCGTGGTGCAACATGATAAGGCACCATACTATGAAGCTCTATGAAGCCAGTGCAGCATGAGTTCGATCCCTGGCCAGGGAGCATCATGATGCACAGGGCATGGCAGACCTCTTCTGACCCGCCTGCTGCTTCCCTCAGCAGTGTACTTTGTCAATCTGCCTGTTCTACTCCCCACTGTCTCTGGTGAATCCTCTCACCCACCACTTCTCTGACCTGTAGCCCAGTTCTGAAAGCCTAAATAAATAAATCTTAAAAAAAAAAAAATCCTATGATATCCTACTTCTAGGCATGTAGCCAAAAGAAATTAAGACAGGGAATCCAACAGATATTTGTATGGCCATGTTCTTATGGCACTACAAATTATTACACCACTAGAGTCCCTGATGGGATAATCAAAAGGTGGTATCTATAAAACAGGATATATCTGACACATGTTATAAGTGTGAACCTTGAGGACATTATGTTCAGGATACTGAACTAGTCACAAGAGCACAAATACAAAATGATTTCACTTAGTTGAGGTATTCAGAATAGTCAAAACCATAGAGGCAAAAGTAGAACAGCTGTAACCACAATCTGGGAGTTGGGGGGTTGGGAGTTTGTATTAATGGGAATTTTCAATTCTTCAGGATGAAAAAGAATTCTTTGGATGGATGGTAGTGAGAGCTACATAATACTATGAATGTCCTTACTGAAATTGAACTTAAAAGTGGCCGAGATGGCAATTTTTATGTGTATTTTACTATTAAAAAAACCCCTATGACACCAAACCTGCATGTTTTCCTGTAACATTATATTATTAAAAGTAACGGTAACCATGAAGCAAAGGTGAGTAACTTTAGAACAAGAAGTCAGTCTCATTTCTTACCAATGCCACCATTTCTGTCCTCATTTCCAGAAGCTTCCTTTCATTCAATGAATACTAGAAAAAAACATGTCACATAGTCAGATATTCTGATTTATTCCTTTTGACTTCTCTTCTTCTCCTTAAAATCTGCTGGTCTTGGGCTCTCCCTGGTGGCACAATGGGTTAAAGTGCAGCACTATGAAGCTAGTGGCAGCCACTACAGGACCCCAGCCCTGGGAGGTGACCCGCATGGTGGGGCAGACCTCTCCTGACCCGCCTGCTGCCCTCTTCAGCAGTGTACTTCAGTCAGTCTGCCTGTTCTGCTCCCCGCTCTGTCTCTGGTGAATCCTCTCACGGCCCTTGCACCTCTGGCCTGTATCCCTGTTCTTGTATGCATAAAACAAACAAATCTTTAAAAAATATAATGATAGTAAGTCCCAACATTTCTTAGAATTCCCTTAGTAATCACCTTTGGGATAAAGTAGCTGCTTGCCCCTCTCTCTCAATCTGCTCTTGAGGTTTCCTATTTGTAATCACTCATCACTCCAATATCTGGAGTTCTTTTTGTCATTCCTCACCTCTACTACGTCTCTTTTCAGCTCTTTGCTGTGCTGTCTACTCTAGTGGTATTTCTGGAGCCAACTGAAGTGGATGCTCAGCCTTTTGGTTTTGAGAATACTGAAAAAGTTGGGAAGATTCAATTTTTTTTTTTTTTAAGATTTATTTATTTATTTGTACAGAACTGAGGTACAGGCCAGAGATGCGAAGGGTGAGAGAATTCACCAGAGACAGAGTGGGGAGCAGAACAGGCAGATTGACGAAGTACACTGCTGAGGGGAGCAGCGGGCTGGTCAGGAGAGGTCTGCCACGCCATGTGGTCGCCTCCGGGGCAGGCGGGGATCGAACTGATGCGGAAGTGGCTTTAGCTTTTTAGTGCAGTGCTTAAACCCGCTGCGCCACCAGGGAGGGCCGGGAAGATTCAATTTAAGGGCTCTTCCTTCATAATAAAAATAAAACTGTTCACAACTTGAGGCTTAGACAAAAGTTAAAGTTGGGAAAAACAGTATCAAGAAATAGTATTCTGTGATCTAGATGCTGCCTTGTAAATACAGACAGTAAATGCAGACACAATATACAAAACCATCACACTGGTTTCAATTAAAAACAAAACATACAGGCCCTCCCTGGTGGCACAGCGGGTTAAAGCACTGCACTAAGAAACTAAAGCCACTTCCGCATGAGTTCGATTCCCGCCTGTCCCGGAGGTGACCACATGGCGCGGCAGACCTCTCCTGACCCGCCCACTGCTCCCCTCAGCAGTGTACTTTGTCAATCTGCCTGTTCTGCTCCCCACTCTGTCTCTGGTGAAGCCTCTCACCCTCCGCATCTCTGGCCTGTACCCCAGTTCTGTATGAATAAATAAATAAATCTTAAAAAAAAAACAAAAAACATACAACCCAGAATTTCTAAGGGACTGGCCGGTCCTACCCAGAGCTAAAGTGGATCTTGCCTTTGCCAGTTATGCTTGACCAAAATGCAATTTTGTTGACATCAATATTAGATATATCTCTTTAGCAGTGAGCATTAGGATTTAAATGAACACAAACAAATCTATAATGGAAATGAAGAGTTAAGAATTCTTCATTAAGTTAATATCATTGTTACAGGAGAAAAAGAAATGCTTTTGGAAATATTTAGAAACTTTCTAGTTATAAGGCATCCTTCTGGGATGACAAGGGAGAGAATAAAAAGACATCACTACTTAGAGATGATAATAATAATAAAAATAGAAAATCCTAAACTCCAAATTAAAGACCAGTTGCAAGACCAAAAATAAATTTTATTCTGTCTTTTAACAGGGCTACAGACCAGGAGAGCTATGCATCACATCACCACAAGAGGGCACGGGTGCGTTTTCTGGTCACCTTTTAAACTTCAGTCTTATTAACTATAGACTCAATCACAAGAGTCTAAATCTTGACATTGTCATTATTTTAAAAATAACATTTCCCCCAAAGAAGTTCATAGGACATACTGCTTTTGAAAGTGCTATATCACCATAGTTAATTTAACTGAATAATAATTTATTAACCAAAGCAACGAGAAGCTCAGTAAGTCATCTTTACACATGGTAACTGTTGAAGTTACTATTAAGTATAAGACAACAGCATATTAATATGACACTATCCTGCACTTTAGATTAATCCAGTTTTAGGATTATCAAGTACAGCTTCTCAGCTAGGTTAGTAAATTCACTGGTTTTAATCCTTGACAATACCGCATACTTCTCAGTCTCCTATGATAAAGGAGAACAGTTAGTGACAGGTGTCCTCAATCAGACAGATTGAGAATTTCTTCTAAGTACTCAACCAGTAGGGACAAAAGTAGTCAAAAGAGTTTCTCTTCTTTAAGATACTAGTCATGGCCCTCCCTGGTGGCCTAGCGGGTTAAAGCACAGCACTAAGAAGCGAAAGCTACTTCCCCATGAGTTCGATTCCCGCCTGCCCCGGAGGTAACCACATGGCTTGGCAGACCTCTCCTGACACGCCCGCTGTTCCCCTCAGCAGTGTACTTCTTCCATCTACCTGTTCTGCTCTCCCCCGCCCCCCACTCTGTCTCTAGTGAAGCTTCTCACTGCCTCTGAGCCTCTGGCCTGTACCCCAGTTCTGTATGTGTAAATAAATCTTTAAAAAAAAAATAAAATGAAAAGATACTAGTCATATGCTAGTGATCACTAAGTACTTCTGAGACAATAGGTATCTCATGCCTGACAAATACTTTAAGACTAGAAAGACAGGTAAGATAGGCATAGCAGTTACTTTGTACAATGAAGCTCAACTTAACTCTTGAAATCAGAGGCAGTTTATAAATACAGTCACGTATTTGCCCAAATTTCCAGACTGCCTTCATTTATCATTGTAGGGCATTTTGGTTAAAAGCAAATTATGAAAAAATGAGAAACAATGAATAATTTTGAGTACTAAGTGTCTGAATATATATCTAGCTCCATGTTAGTGAAAACATCTGTGCCCTATTTTTCACTATGTTGAGAATAACAAAAGTACCTAATGTTATCAAATTCAAATAAGGTGCAAATAAAAAGACAGATGGACTAAAAATTACTAACACATATCTTTATTAACACATGCAACTTATTTCACCCTACTTTCTTTTTTCTTTTTATCATTAATTTTAATGTATATTTTACATCATTCTTCCTATTCTTACAATGCACCAATTTACTCCTACACCATCAACACAGTCTCTGTGCTCTCCCTTCCCATTTTGATCCTTCTTCCTCCCCCCCAACAGTGTTTCTGATTAATAGTTGACTGTTAATTTTGTTTTAAAATTTATTATAATTATATTTTTTCCTGACCCCTTAATTGGTTCCCCTACATTCCTCCTATAGTTGAAACCATCTGATATTTTTCCTTTTTGCTTATTTCACTGAGCATCACTTCTAGTACTACCCATGTTGCTGTGAATGGCAAGAATGGATTATTTTGATAACTGAATAATATTCCACTGTGTATATATACTACATCTTCTTGATCCAGTCATCTATTATGGGGCATCTGTCACCCCTACTTTCACTACTGAGTTGTTTAGAACAGCCAACACACATCCTTGCTGATTGATGCAAAGATAAGGCAAATGTTCTATATATACAATATAGTATTATCCAGTCATAGAAAATTTGGACTTTTACAACAACATGGATGAACCTTGAAAGCATTATACTAAGTAAAATAAGTCAAAGAGAAAAAGACAAATTCAGTACAATCTCATTTACATGTGATTCTTTACAAAAAGGGGAAAATAAAAGCCTCCTGAGCTTACAGATAAAGAAAACAAATTGATGTTTGTCAAGATTGGGGGCAGGGAAAAGTGAAGAAGTGAAGAGGATGAAAAGGTACAAATTTCCAGTTATATAATTAATAAGCCTTGGCGAAGGCTACAGAGCTGCTCTTCCAGGCCGCAGGTCCTGGTGTGACCGGCACACAGAGATGTCTCCCTCAGCTATTTACAGCTTACATTTTGTGGCCTTCTTTAGGTAACAAATGGACAGCACTATTTTTCCTTATTAGAAATTTCAGTTTAACTTAACTTACAGAATCATTCAGAATTTGCTCTTTAAAGCAGTGCACAAAGACTATGAGGGCCTCCCTGGTGGTCTAGGGGTTAAGTGTCAGGGATACACCTCCACAATTTGAGCTGGATCCTGGCCCAGGAAGCTGACCCACAGGGCTAAGGAGACCTTTCCTGACCTGCCCACTGCTCCCCTCAGCAGTGAATTTCAGTCAGTCTGCCTGTTCTGCTCCCTACTCTGTCTCTGGGGAATCCTCTCACCTGCACACTTCTGGCCTGCACTTCAGTTTTTGTGTGCATAAATAAATAAAACAAATCTTTAAAATTTTTTTTAAAAGATCATGAAAATGTTTTATTTGTCAATTTCAGTATAGAACTTGAAATTAATAATTTAATATTATTTAAGCCAGATAATCAATTGAACTGTTAAAAAATCAAGATATATGGACAGAGGCTTAAGTTATCTTAAGAGCAAGATTAAATTCAATTTCTTTGATAATGTCTAAGGATACATTATTTAGTATCCTGGAAATAAAGACTATTCAAACTTGACTTGACCAAGATTTTGATTTTCTTGTTACCTTGAAAGCACAAAATTTAAGCCCAAATGCAAAATAAAATTCAAATAGAGAAGCAACTGTGGCTAACACTGGTATACAGGTAAAACATTACAGTACTTGCATATAAACTGTAACTTCATCAAACATTCCATCCTGTGAAGAAAATAATTTTATATTTTTTAATAAAAGAACATACCAATTCTTTTACTCTGCTCTTTTCTAGATTGAAGTCTAACTTGGTATCTGTTCGGACTTTGAGTACTTCATCCTAGAAGAAAGGCAAACAGCAGAGAGAAAGAAATCCAAAGTAAGAAATCTAATCCCCTGAGGATGTGACACTTAGGGTTTTGTCTCCACTACCTCTAACTAGGGGGACCAGGGAAAGAAGGGGCAGACACAGGGCTTGTGGTCAAATAGAGACAGGGACTGATGACACAGAGACTCTGGGCAAGCTACATCTGGAGTCAGTCCTGCCTCGGGACATATGCAGCTATATATATGAATCTCTTTACCATTGCTTTTGACCACAGGATTCTCAACATAACTTCCCCTAGTGAATTTGGGTACAGACATCAGCAATTATTCAATGGCTGTGTTTTTAGCTAAATCTTCTAATTTGGACTTTTGAAACATATTAAATTTAACATGGAATTTAATTACATTTAATATGGAATAATATTTTTAAGGATATGAAATATTTCTGACATTATATTTTGATAAGCTCATGTAATTATATAAAATAAGCCAACAAACTAGGATGATGCTCTTACCATTACTTGTTGTTTTAATTGATGTAGCTCAAGTTTCATTTTCTAAAAAACACATTAAAAAGAAATGAGCCAACGGTATGTTTAGAACATTGAATAAATAATATAAAGCTTAGTAATTAACAAATATGAAAACAATACTAATGCACAAATCCTCTCCTCATTCTATAGCAACTTGTCTGCATCAAGAATACAATATTAGGGCCCTTCCTCATGGTGCAACGGGTTAAAACGCAGCACTGTGAAGAAATTGAAGCCTCTGCAGCATGAGCTCAATTGCCAACTAGGGGGATGACCTAGAAGGCACAGCAGACTTCTCCTGTCTTGCCCATTGTTCCCGTTGGCAGTGTGTTTCAGTTGATCTAACTGTTCTGCTCCCCACTCTGTCTCTAGTGAATCCTCTCAACCCTCCCACACCTCTGGCCTGTACCCCAGTTCTGTATGCATGAATAAACCTTAAAAAAAAAAGAAGAAGAAATACAGTATTAATGGAATAGTTTCAGTAGCAGAAAAGATTACTCGTCAAGGCAGGATAGTACCATAACCATATAGTATCCTGAGATCAGTTAAAATTCATCACTAAGGTTACAAAATGGTAACAATTGTTTTTAACATAAACATTTGCCCTCCTCCCTGGTGGCACAAGGGTTTAATTCTAAACACTATAAGCTATCTGCAGGAGTTCGATCCCCAGCCAGGGAGCTGACCCACTTGGCACAGCAGAACTCTCCCTGTCTCTCCCGCTGCTCCCCTCAGCAGTATATTTCAGTTGATCTGCCTGTTCTGCTCCCCACTGTCTCTGGTGGATCTTCTCACCCCCTGCACTTCTGGCTCTTGTATGTATAAATAAATAAAAGAAAAGAGAAAGAGAAAGAGAAAAAAAGCCCCCCAAAACATATACATTTGCCTTCAGAGAAGCTGTATTCTCTAACTCAGCCTTTGAACTTTCTTTTAATTAATTCTGCCCTGAATTTAAGGATAAGGTTAAGACCAAAAGGTAGTAATTGGATTTCCCTTATGAACTTTATTTTATTTTTTAAAAAGATTTATTTATTTATGCTTATAGAACTGGGGTATAGACCAGAGGTATGGTGGGTAAGAGGATTCACTAGAGACAGAGTGGGAAGCAGAACAAGCAAATCAAGGAAGTACACTGCTGAGGGGAGCAGCAGGCAGGTCAGGAGTGGTCTGCCATGCCATGTGGGTCACCTCCCTGGCTGGGGATTGAACTTGTGCTGCAGTGCCTTCAGATAGCTTCATAATGCAGTGTTTTAACCCGTTCCACCACCAGGGAGAGCCTCCCTTAAGAATTTTAAAAGGCAAATGCAAAGAGGGCATTTATGTAAACACTGATACCACAGGACACACTGTAATAAACTATGGGATAGTTTACAGCGACACTTATTCATAATAACTCAAAACTGGAAATAATCCTAACAAAGGTTAAGAGTAAAGTAATGTGGCATATTCATATAATGCTGTATGGAAAAGAATGATGTACACTGAAGGACAATCCCTATGATCTCACCAGATAAAGTTCTGGAATAGACTAAACTAGTCACAGCCAAAAGAAAGCAGGAGAATAGCTTCCTCTGAGGAAGTGTGACTACTATGGGACATGAGCAAGACTCTGGTGGAAATTCACCAAGATGTACACTTTCCTGTGTTTTTACATTGCTATATGTTACAGTACCTTAATATAAAGTATTTTGTAAATATGAACAATTCTAGTTTTACCTCATTTTCTTCTCTGAGCATGGAAAACTCACTCTTCTCCAAAATAATCATATCCTTTTTCACATTAGAAATTTGAGACATTATTTGCTGAAGAGTGATCTCCTAGGAAAAGAAAAACAAAACATATAACCTAGTCTAGTCTACAAAGTCCACCTCCCATCAAATGTCATCATAGAAAAGATGCTAAAAAAATTACAAAATGAGAAAACAGAAAGAATAGAACACAAGTCCAGTATCATTCTCAAGTAAACTACAGTCAGAAAGGGGGGTGACCAAGTTCAAGACCTAGCACTGCAATTCTGCCCACCTCTACATTTTTATTGTTTGACAGAACAATTCTGAAGTTAATAGCACAATTCTATCATTTCACTAAGTAGCTTTGAAAAAATACTTTATAACATTGTGACTTGCCTCTCAATTATGGCTAAAATCACTCACTACTCTTCAACAGAAAATTATCTGAAAAGATAATCTACAAATAATCCCACCTTCAGCTTTCATATTTGCTCAGGTGCCTGACAAAACAAACCTGCTGCATCTTGGTGACCATATCTTTGTAGACAACATCCATGTTGGCATCCATGATCTTGACCAGTGCAGACACAATGATTTCTGCTTGCTGTGTAGTAAACCCTGAACAAACACATAAAGATAATCACACTCAGGTGAATTCTAGATGTCCGGAAAAAAAATTTCCATGAAAAATGAGGCTTGGCTGACTCATGAGCCTTCATGTCCTTCCTGGTGGCCTGAAGTTGTTTTTAGAGAAAGTATAATGACCTGAAGTTCAAAGTCAAGTGAAAACAAGCCAGACACAAAATTACAGATATTAGTTTTTGTAATTTAACAAAGAGTCTAGGTAATTTTTTACTTTCTTCTGTTTTTTTATCTCTATCTAAATTTTCTAGAATGGATGTGGTTTCCTTTTAAAAATGTATATGCTAGCAAAAAATTAATTAGGAAAGTTAAATTATCGTTGTTATAACTCTTTTAATTGAGCTAAGGTTGGTTTACATTGTTTATATTTTGGAAGGTTAGGATTTTCCCTTCTGGAGATGTTAGCAGCACTCCCACTACCAAGCACCAGGAATCTCCCATCATCCCTTGTGTCCCCCTTCTTTGCACTCACCCCTCTCCCTTCCCTGAATGTCTTAGAGCTCTATTTCTGGGAAAGCCAAATTTTCTCCATCTAACACTGACTAGATAAATTTAGCTGTGGGTTTAGTGTTGAAAAACAAAACCAGTTCTTTCATTTTTCTCTGCAATTCTCTTCAGTAACTTTTTTTTTTTTTAAAGATTTATTTATTTGTTCATACAGAACTGGGGTACAGGCCAGAGGCTCAGGAGCGGTGAGAGGCTTCACCAGAGACAGAGTGATGAGCAGAACAGGCAGATCGACGAAGTACACTGCTGAGGGGAGCAGTGGGCGGGTCAGGAGAGGTCTGGCACGCCATGTGGTCACCTCCGGGGCAGGCGGGAATCGAACTCATGCGGAAGCGGCTTTAGATTCTCAGTGCTGTGCTTTAACCCGCTGCGCCACCAGGGAGGGCCACTTCAGTAACTTTTAAGGGAAACCAAACTGGAAAAAAAAATACTCTGATTCTCAATAAATGATACTGAATTGAACTAAGCAAAACTTTAGCTCAGCACTGTTACTGCTTTAAAAAATTTTAGCAACTTGTATATCAACTTAGAAATTCTAATAAAATGTTTAAAATCAGTTTACTGGGAAGTAATTCTCTCTGTTAAATTCTTCTATTTATAAGAACTTCAGAAGAATCTAAATTTGTTTGGAAAAAGTATAACTGGTACTATTTGAATGGGATTACAATTTAAAAAATATGCATTTAAAGAGACAAAAGACCTATTCCTTTCACTTTAATCAAAATCCTTTCATTTTCAATGTGTGGTTATGCACATCTAGAAAGCCATTCCAATATTTACACACTCACATGATAATGTTGTGTAGCTATGGGGAAATGGGAAACAGAAATAGCTTTTTTTGTTCCTTTTCTGTCATCCTAATTTTTTGAAAATGAACATTTGTAAGTTTTAATACTTTAATAAGAAGAATTCATAGCAAACCATAACTTGGTTAGGCAATTATGAAGAAAAGAGAAACAAACAGAAAGAAAACTTAACACTGGTAGTAAACTCCAAAGTCTAAACACTTGAAACCCCCTGTGGTAGGGGTTTTATGGTAAAATCCCTACCCATAAAATCCATAAAAAGCTGAAGTTAAAAATGAAAACCTACTGAGTTACCAGGTACAAATTAGTTTTTGTTGGAATGAGAGAACAAGACACATTCACGGTTAGTGAAATTACAGACACATAGGAAGTTTTGTTTAGAAACATGGCTCTGGGCCTTTCCCTGTCTGGCCTTATTATAACCTAGTCACTTTGAGACCCTCATTATCACTGTCAGGCCTAGTAAGCATCTTCACAGCCTCCTATAAGTGGTCTGGGAATATATAAATATTCTTGAGTCAAGGTTTGAAATCAAGAGAAGCAGAAAGTACATGTCAAAACAGTGCATTTGATCTCTTAAAATGCATAGGATTTTTGTCAGAATAAGTAACACTTTTAAGGGGGAGAGGGAAAATACACTGCACCTGTCCATGGGAGGAAGGCTTGAGACCCTGAGTTCACTTACAGCCACCTCAACACCTTCACACTTAGCAAATTAACAGTGTCTCCTCAATTCCATGTAGATGCCCCCTGTAGTTCGAATGTATTCTATAATTCACTTCTTTGAATAGAAAATCACAAAGAACACACATGCAGAGAAAAGTAAAAAAGAAAAAGCAAAGAGGAAGATGCCTGCTTTTCAAGATAAGTTTAGATGTCTCCTCTTCTCACTTCTACTTTCCCCTTTTATGTTCTGGACTAAAAGTCAAATTTGAAAAAATTGCAGAAATTATTATGCAGCATTTGTCAGTTTTTCCAAAGTGCATTCAAGTAAATTATTTCACTGAATGCTCAAAGGGGTTTTGGGACTCTCTTGACCATGAGGAATGTTAATCTGATTACTAAAAAACAAAGAATAAGGTGAGAGTATCATTAATTGCTGCTCAACTACCTACATTTTAGTTCCATAAAAAAATTTAAAACCAAGATGCAGAGTGATAGCACTATTTTTGTGCTTCACAGTTGTTATAGGAAGCAATCCTGAGTTTTTTTTTAAAGATTTATTTATTTATTCATATGGAACTGGGGTACAGGCCAGAGATGTGGAGGGTGAGAGGATTCACCAGAGACTGAGTGGAGAGCAGAACAGGCAGATTGATGAAGTACACTGCTGAGGGGAGCAGGGGGCAGGTCAGGAGAGGTCTGCCGCACCATGTGGATTTCCTCCGGGGCAGGTGGGGATCGAACTCATGCGGAAATGGCTTTAGCTTCTCAGTGCTGCGTTTTAACCCGCTGCACCACCAGGGAGGGCTGCAATCCTGAGTTTTGCTGACCTGAGTTTTTACCTACAGTGCTATATATCCACAGTGATGTTATAAAAATACACTTCATTTGAAGAAAGAGAAATGTGTGAAAAACATCTCAACTGTATTGATAAAGCAAAAATTTCCTGAAAGAATGAACAAGGGAATGAAAAAACCAGATTTTCTAGAAGATGACCTATAGACTTAAGAGTCAGAAAGATAAGTTAGATCAAATCATAACAGAACTCGTAATTTATTGCACTTTTTAAAGGCAGGGAACCAATGAGAGAGGGTTACCATTTCCTTCAAGTGAGCACACTAACGCGTGGGTGTCAAAGTAGAGCTTCCTACTGCCAGAGGAGGTGAAGTCCTTCCTTTTGCTCTCCAGCTGCACACAGCCAGTGGAGAGGCTCAGCTCTGGAACGGAAAGGACAATAAGGTTCAAAACCAAATCTAATGGCACAAAAAAACAACTTAGCACCATGAAAAATATATGACATACCCCTATTTTTTTTACAACAGTTTTATTGAGATGTAATTCACACAGCATACAATTTACACTGTAAGTGTGTGATTACAGTTTTATAAGAATCCTCACTATCATCTTTGCAACTTTAGAACATTTCATCACCCCGAAGTGGAATCTTTTTCCTGTTAGCTATCACTTCATAATCTCCGTATTCCACCATCCCCAGAAAACTACTGATCCCTGGAAGTCGCCTACCTTGGACATTTCATATGAATAGAATCACAAGGCATGTGATATTTTGTCTGGCTTCTTTCACTTGGAGTGATGTTTTCAGGGTTCATCAACTCCCTGTACAATGTCAGTACATTCTTTTTATTGCCAACCTTCCATTGTATGGACATACCAAATTTTTTTCGACCTGTTCAGCGGCTGAAGGATACTTGTTTCCACATTTATCTATATGAAAGCTGCTAATATGAACCTTCATGTATGTTTTTATGTGAACATGTTTTCAATTCTCTTGGGCATATCCCTAGGAGTGCAACTGTTGCATCCTATTGTTAACACTGTTTAATTCTCTGAGATTAAGCTTCTGAAAGTGCCTGCACTGTTTTACATTCCCAGCAGCAATATATGTGGGTTTCAGTTTCTCCATGTCGGAACCAACACTGGTTATTACCTTTCATATCCTACCGAGTGTAAAGTGGTATTTTCCTGCAGTTCTGATCTGCCTTTTCCTGATAGCCAACGATGGAGACCATATTTTCATGTTTATTGGTCAGCTGCATATTTTCTTTGGAGAACTATCTATTCAGATCCTCTGCCCATTTTAAAACTGGGCTATCTTTTTTATTACTACGTTATAAAAGTGCTTTATATATTCTTGATAATTCTTTTATCATAGATATTATTTGCAAATATTCTCTAACATTCTTGGATTTCTTTTACTTTCTTGATGTTAGCTTTTGAAGCACAAAAGTTTTTAATTTTAATGAAATTCAATTTATATTTTCTTTTGCTCTTTGTGCTTTTGATGTCATAGCTAATTCAAGTACACACAAACACACTTTTAAAAAATTTATAGTTTTAGCTTTTATATTTAGGTCTTTGAATCACTAATTCTTGTATATGCTAATTCAACTTCAATGTTTTGCATATGGACGTCCAGCTGTCTCAATACTATTTTCTCCATTAAACTATCATGTAACTCATCGAAGAGCAACTGACTACAAAAACAAGGTCTTTCCTTTGGGTTTCCATTCTATTCTGTCTGCTTTTATGCCAGTGCCACATTTTCTTGACTACTTGTAGCGTTGTTATAAGTTTTATCTTTGAAGATGTGTCTGCCAACTTTGTTTTTTTCTACATTGTTTTGCCTATTCTTTATTATTTTTTAAAGATTTATTTATTTATTTATGCACACAGAACTGGGGTACAGGCCAGAGGTGCAGGGGTAGTGAGAGGACTCATCAGATTTGAATGGGGAGCAGAACAGGCAGATCGAGGACACTGCTGAGGGGAGCAGCAGGCGAGACAGGAGACGTCTGCCAGGGTCTCCAACTCACACAGAAATGCCTGCCATTAGCTTGCAGTGCTGCACCCCAACCCGTTACGCCACCAGGGAGTGCCCTGTTTTGCCTATTCTAAGTCCTTGTTCTTCCATAAAAATTTTGTATCAATTTATCAATTTCTTCAAAGAAGCTACCTGGAACTTTAATAATAATGCATCAAATCTGTAGATCAATTTGGGGAAACAATATTAAGTCTTCCAACCCATGAGCATAGTGTATTACTCAATTTATTTAGGTTTTAGTTTCTTTAGTTCGTATTATGTGGGTTTCAGAGTATAAGATTTGTGGTGTTTTGGCTAACAGTTATCCTAAGTATTTTATTATTTTGCTGCAACTTTACATTAGGAATTGTTTTCTAAACTTCGTTTTTAAAAAGATTTATTTACTTATGCATACAAGAAATGGGGTACAGGCTAGAGGTGTGGGGAGCAGAAAAGGCAGATCAACTGAAAAACACTACTGAGGGGAGCAGCGGACCCAGCAGGAGAGGTCTGCTGCTCCATGTGGGTCAGCTCCCTGGCTGGGACTGAAATTGTGCTGCAGTAGTTGAGACAGTTTCATAGTGATGCACTTTAACCCACTGCACTACCAGGGAGGGCCCTTAATTTCATATTTTTCAGACTGCTCACTGCTAATGTACAGAATACAATTATTTACATATTAATCTTATAGTCTGTGATCTTATCATTTGTATGAATTTCTTAAGGTTTTCTATGTGCAAATTTATATTCTTTCCCATCTAAACACCTTTTCATCTTCTTGCCTATTTGTTCTGGCTGGAACTTCTAATACAATGTTGAATGAAGTAGCGAGAACAGACCTTCTTAACCCTGACTTTAAAGGGAAAGCTTTCTGTCTTTTGCTATTTAATTACATCAGTCACATATTTCCAGATACACTTTAACAGGTTAGGCAGTACCCTCCTGTTCTTAATTAGTCAAGAACATGCTTTGTTCTGAATCATGGAAGGGTGCTGAAGTTTTTCAAATTCTTTTTCTTTTAAGATGACCATGTGGCCCTCCCTGGTGGCACAGCGGGTTAAAGCACAGCACTAAGAAGCTGAAGTCACTTCCGCATGAGTTCCATTCCCGCCTGCCCCGAGGAGATCCACATGGCACGGCAGACCTCTCCTGACCCGCCCGCTGCTCCCCTCAGCAGTGTACTTCGTAGATCTGCCTGTTCTGCTCCCCACTCTGTCTCTGGTGAAGGCTCTCATCCTCCGCATTTCTGGCCTGTACCCCAATTCTGTATGAATAAATAAATCTTAAAAAAAAAAAAAAAGATGACCATGTGGTTTCCCTTCTTTAGTAATATGTGCGTTATATGAATTGATTTTCAGACAGTAAGTGAACATGGTGTTCCTGTAACAGTGGTCACAGTGTTCACTCCTTTCTATATATTGCTGGATGTGGTTTGCTAGGATTTTGTTGAGGATATTGTATTTCTAAGCACAATACTGTTTTTTTATTCTCTTTTCTTGGGATGTTTTTCCAAAAGTTGATCTTTAGAAAGATGTACTCTTAACACTTTGTAAATTGTAGTTACTATTTTTTTTTTTTAAGATTTATTTGTACATACAGAACTGGGGTACAGGCCAGAGGCTCAGGGGCGGCGAGAGGCTTCACAAGAGACAGAGTGGGGGGCAGAACAGGCAGATCAACAAAGTAAACTGCTGAGGGGAGCAGTGGGCGGGTCAGGAGAGGTCTGCCACGCCATGTGGTCACCTCCGGGGCAGGCGGGAATCGAACTCATGCGGAAGTGGTGTTAGCTTCTCAGTGCAGTGCTTTAACCCACTGCGCCACCAGGGAGGGCCCTGTAGTTACTATTTAACCATATAGCCAACTCACTTTGTAAACTTATTTCAAGGTAGTCATTTGAAGAAGGTAGCATAAGAAAGAGTGACCTGATTTATTTCATCAACTACAATAGTTTTTAAAAATAGAGAATAAGTACAATGTTAATTTCTCATTATTCCAAGAAAGGTCGTTTAAATATCTAGCTTCTTAATATTATACTGAAACTAAAAAGATATTTTGACAGCAGAGGAAAAATACAGATGGACAATATAAAATAACTTTCATTTAAATCAGTAAACAAAACTATATGGAAATCTTGTTGTGTTTTTTCTTCCATACTATGGGAGTACAGGAGTGGTAGGAGAACTGTCACCTACTAATAAGTTTAACTATTTGCTTAAGAGTTTCCTAGGTGGCCAGAAAGATACTTCAGTTAATCAACTGCTAATCTCAATCCTTCACTACTAAAGGCTCTGAAAGGAAATTGCAAGTAAGCAAAAACAAGACACGGACAGAATCCTACTGAGCTGGTGCTGCTTCTTCGAAGGAGGACAGTGATTCCCAACCTACTGGGCAACTTAGAAAGAGTCAGTGGCTGTGGTCACTGTGAGAAGAGACTGAAGAATCACTAATTGTTACCTTTCTTGAAATAATGAGAAAGTGACATTGTACTAGTTCCTGAAATAAATCAGGTCACTTTTTCTTATGCTACCTTCTTCAAATGACTACCTAGAAACAAGTTTACAATATGATTTGGGTATGTGGTTAAATAGAAACTATAATATACAAAGTGTTAAAGAGTACATCTCTCTTTTACAGACTAACAAAATACAAAATACAATGCTTAATGGTAAAAACAGGCCCTTAGATTCAAAGAACCAACAGCCTACAGCATAAGGTTCTTGTCAAAGCAAAGTGTTTAGCCCACACCTGGCCTTTCAGCTTTCTTTCTAGCCACCTTGGCTGTTTCCTGCACTTTCATACCTTGATGCTCCATCAGCTTGGTTTGGTCCCCTTTCTCAACTGGAGAATTTTAAACATTGTTTTTACTGTCTGTTAGTATTCTGCCAACTTGCTAAGCAACCATGAAGTTCTGGACACACACGCTTCACTGTATGATTCTTTCTGCTGCTCTGTCAGTTTTCTCAGTCCAGCACAGACAGCTGTTGCACAGCACTTTACCATGCCATTTCCCTGTCTGTTGCACCTACTAGATCAAGAGCAGCCAGTTTTAGTTATTTTTGTGTCATAAACATTAGCAGAAGGCCTGACACGCTGCAGGTCAAATTCAGCTGTATGACTTCTAAGATCTGGATGGTGAGACTGTTAGAATGAAAATTTGAGGTCAACTCTTTTCTCTTCTCCACCTAGTCTTCCCTTTTCACATAGATAAGCTCACTTGAATTTGGCACCTCCTTTTCCATTCCTAATTTCCAGTCCCAGGACAGAAAGAGGAGTTCATCAAATGAGACCAAGTACCTGACACAGACCAGACCTAGCTTGAGAAACAGGGTGGGTGAGTAAGTGAATGAATGAAAGAAAGTACCTCTCAAATGCTCCCTAAGTTTTACCTTACTCATCTTAGAATGCCTTGGACTGTCCCATGGCAGCTTTAAACATCTGAGTCCAGAACTCACAAAGAGTGAAGGGATTATTCTAGCCTCCAAATTCCTTATTTCTAAAAACCAAGTCATCATATGACGTAAAATAAATACTACCTCTATACACACACAAAACAAATCACCATAACCACTTTCTAAATGTGAGCAAATTCCAATTTAGACATGCAGCTTCGCTTTCCAAAAATGAGTGAAATTTTCAATAGTAAGCTTATTTCAAAACACTGTCTTCTAAGAAGTGGAGAAGAGGGCTGACCACTTCCCACTTGGCACTGCAGCTCCAGCCAACAGGGACAGAGGGTGAATGCAGTCTTGTCTCAGTCAAAGGGCAAATCCCACTACAAGGACACAGCAATGTGCTGGCATTCAGAGCACCCCTGACTCATTCCTCCTGTGTTGGGATAACAAATGAGGTCCAAGAACAAGGAATTCCCACTAACGGCCAAGAAACAAATAAACTGAGCTAAGTTAAAGTGTAACATGTAGGTTTTTTTTTTTAAGATATATTTTATTTATGCATACAGAACTGTATGCATACAGAAGCCAGAGATCCAGGGGTGGTGAGAGAATTCTCCGGAGACAGAATGGGGAGCAGAACAGGCAGATCAATGAGGTACATTGCTTAGGGGAGCAGTGGGTCTGTCAGGAGAGGTCTGCCGTGCCATGTGGGTCACCTCCGGGGTTGGGGATGGAGCTGAAGCAGCTAAGGCTAGCTTGCAGTGCTGCGTCCTTACCCATTGCACCACCAGGGAGCACCCATATGTAGGTTTCTTTGGGGAGACTTTCAGCATATCAAAAGCATATTAAAAACACACTAACAAAAGATGCTTAAAGTTAGCCTTAGACAGAAAAAGGAAACCACGTTAAATTCCTGCTCATAGCATCCCTATGTATGAACAGCCCAGTGAAAACTTTGGGCACAGCACTACCAGGCTGAAACCAAAGTAATGAACTCTCATTTACTGCTGGTTAATGGGCAGATGTCCTTCCTTAACTCTCTGCTGTGTTCTCCAGTATGGATACAGCCATCCTTACTCTTTATATGAATCAGAACACTCATTTTGAGATGCCTCCAACAGTACCACCTTGCTTTTACAAAGTCAGAAAACTAGCTGATAGAAACTCAGAAAACAGACCCACAATCCAGACGTATGAGAAAATCAATCAGGTCAACAGTTCATCAAAAAATGAGCAACAAAAGGCAAAGTATAGATATAAAACCAGTTCGTAATTACTGCAGGACAGACAGTTAAACATTCATTTCCCACCCTTTATATGTGAGCTTCCTTCACTTATTTGCCCCACCAGTTTCTCCTCCAGGCAGTAAATAATATTCTTAAATTTTATATGCTGTCAACGTTCAATGAGCACCTCTGCTAAGATATTTGAAAAAAATAA
>NW_004567138.1:398663-399516 GCF_000260355.1 Condylura cristata
TTATCTACACAGAACCTGTGGAGACTGCCAGTTTCAGTCAGGACAAGTGAATACCCTCATCTCCTTCTTTAATCAAATTGCTCCCCCTCCTTGAAACCTATTCTGATGACCCCATTTAAATTCATAACTGGAGCCTATGTCACTCACTGAAACCTTTAACCTAGGTTTTCCCTAGTCATTTATCACAATGTGTAAATTACAAACTGTATACATACATAATTATTTATGTAAACTAAATGCAAGCTATTTATGTGTACATAAATTATATATATATTATATATTTACACGATTTCTACATGCATAATCGCCTGTTAAAATTTAGGTCCAAGAAGGAACAGCTGTTGTTAGCTATTAGAACCCAAGCGCCTACAGAGTTGCCAGGCAGAGCCGACACTGGTGCCTAAGGAATGAATCCATTAGCGTCTGAAATGAAATCATAAAACTACCCCTTCATTTCCCAGGGCTCAATTCCTCAAACTTCCAAGCCCCAGTACAACGTTCATCTGGGTGTCGCGACAGGCGGGGTCGCTGAAAAGACGGAAGCCACAGGTGAGCAAGCACCTACGGCTCTCCCCGGCATCGCGCTCGAAACACGCGCCAAAACCTTGTGCCGAATTTCGAGTAATTCGGCTCCTCTCGGCCATCAAGGCCCAGGCTACCCGCGACCGCGTGGCCGGCCAGCTAGCCCTCGTCCCCACGCCCTGCAGCGGCCCGGTGACAGGGCTAAGCTGCCCTCTGGGTCGCCGGCCGTCCTCCCCGCCGGGTCCAGCCAGAGCTGCTCCCGGCGCCGCCGCCCAGGCTCCGCGCCTCTCTCCGCCGCCGCCGCCCGGCCTCACCTCTCCCAGCGAGCGCC
>NW_004567138.1:400179-410700 GCF_000260355.1 Condylura cristata
GCCGGTCCCGGGCCTTCGGGTCGGCCGCCGCAGGCGCAGGGCGGGGAGGTCGCTTAGGGCTGCCACGATTTGCATCTCCATTATGCTAAGGTCCTTATAAAGAAATTAATTGTCCTGGAGCCTTTTAGAGCTGGTGAAAGTCCCTCCATCTCCAGGCAGCCGAAGCTTAACCCTGGTCCTAAGTCTCCCAGGTGTGGCACTAGGATTCATGTTAAAGGAATTATTCACAGGCCCTAAGGCCCGCGCCAGTTGCAGCAATTACGGTTATTGATCCATTGTGTGAACTCAGGAAATTTTCTTTTAGGATTTTATTTATTTATGCATACAGAACTGGGGTACAGGCCAGAGGTGCAGGGGCCATGAGAGAATTCACCAGAGACAGAGTGGAGAACAGAACAGGCAGATATATGAAGTACACTGCTGAGGGTAGCAGTGGATCGGGCAGGACAGGTCTGCCTAGCTATGTGGATCACATCGGGGGCCTGATCGAACTAGCACTGTACTATAGTGGCTGGGCACTGTAGTGGCCACAGCCAGCTTAGCAGTGCTGTGCTCCAACCTCACTGGGTCACTAGGGAGGGCCAGTGGTCTTTTTTTTTTTAAGGATTTATTTATTTATTTATGCATACTGGGGTACAGGCCAGAGGTGGGGGTGGGAGGGATGAGCGGAGTCACCAGAGATAGAGAGTGAAGCAGAACAGGGAGATAGTACTGAAACACACTGCTGAGCAGAGCAGTGGTTGGGTCAGGAGAGGTCTGCTGGCCATGTGGGTCACTTCCCTGACCTTAACCCCCTGGCAGGGTATCACAAACAAATTGTGCTGCAGGGCTGTGTATGATTTCACAGTGCTTTACTTTAATCGGTTGCACCACCAGGGAGGTTAAGACAGGAGAGGTCTGCCACACCATGTGGCCAGGGAGCTGACCCACTTGGCACAGCAGACCTCTCCTGTCTCTCCTGCTTCTCCCCTCAGCAGTGTATTTCATAGATCCTCCTATTCTGTTCCCCACTCTGTCTCTAATGAATCCTCTCACTCCCTATCTCTGGCCTACACCCCAGTTCTTTTATGCAATAAAACACAAACACAGTAGATAAGTTGTAAAAATAAAAAAATGCTCAAAGGAATACTGAAAAGGTGAAATAGAAAATAAACAGAAAGAACAAACAAAAAGCAGATAATATAATGGTAGACCTAAAATCCAAACAGTGATCACTATAGCTAACCTTTGAACAAACTTGAAGTTAGTCACGCCAGCTGCTCAACAGTCGAAAAATCCAAGTATGACTTTTGACACACCCCAAACCTAACTACCCTTGGCTGGAAGTCAATCAACAAGTTGTTGATTGACACATACTTAGTATCTGTAATACACCTTGTGTTCTTAAAATGAAGTGAAAGAAAATGATAAGTAAGAGAAAATGCACTACGTTTATTTAACCTAGAAATTTACCTTGTCTGTTTACAAGAAAATCCTTGTATAAATGATATTTGAAACACATTGTTTAAGGGTTAACTGTAAATTAAATATAAAAGGCCTAAGCCAGGAGTCAACAAAGATTTTTTACAGGTCAGATGTTACATATATTTTATTGTCAGAGACAGTCTGTTCATATTCTTTGTTTCAAAAGCAGGTGATGAACAAGATTTGGCCTGTGGGTTATTTTGCCAAACTTTGGTCTAAGCACACCATTAAAAGATAGATAGTGTCAGAATGGGAAGACCCCCCTAATGTGTGATGAGATGGGAACTTGAGTGTAATGGAAGGACTTCTTCCTGCTCAAACTCTTCCCTTCTATGGAAGTCAGCTTTCTGGAGACTTTAGCATTTAAGAACAGCCCTGAAACTGACAGGAAAGAATGCCTCTCCATATCATCAATGACCCTGAACAACCCTGAGCAATTTACACACAGCTAAGGCCTTTGGACGCACCTTTGTGCCCGCTTATCTTATTTCAGGAATAGTACTAAACACATTAGCATTCTTCCAATTTCATCAGATAGGAAACAAGCCAGGAGGACAGAGAAATAAACTAAGTGTAATACGGGAAGAAAGGTGTGTGAGCACATAGTTGGAACTGGACCATTTGATGGTGAGGTTAACCACTTAATTCTCTGGCCTGAGCATTTCAGTGCGTACAAATCTCAAAGACATTTCTCCTTAAGCTGTAGATTCCATTTTCCTGTTAAGACTTTTACACATTGCATTTTTTTTATTTTAAAGATTTTATTTATTTGTACATACAGAACTGGGGTACAGGCCAGAGGCTCAGGGGTGGAGAGAGGCTTCACCAGAGACAGAGTGGGGAGCAGAACAGGCAGATCGACAAAGTACACTGCTGAGGGGAGCAGCGGGAGAGCTAGGAGAGGTCTGCTGCGCCATGTGGTCACCTCCGGGGCAGGCGGGAATCAAACTCATGCGGAAGTGGCTTTAGCTTCTCAGTGCAGTGCTTTAACCCGCTGTGCTACCAGGGAGGGCCTACACATTGCATTTTTGATAAAATTTCTATCCCCTTGCTGGGTTTCTACTTCAAAGACAATTATCCACATATTGGATCACTTCTATTTCCCATATCTATTCTGTTGAATAAGTTTGCTCATACCATATTTTATTCTGTGTTCACTTTGATCATCTCAAGTCTTCCTTCTTTGGGAAACATTTAAGTTTTTGTTATGCCCATTCTGTTCTTTACTCTTATAAACCAGTCCTGCCTCTGACTTTTGTAGGGATAAGAGCAAGAGAACAAATAGAGATTCATTACCCATATATCCAAATATTTAGATGTTACAAATCAAATAAGACTCCACTAAATAAAATATGTGCTATCTTCCTTCCTTGTGATGGATGCTTTGACATAAGTGTTACTTTGAGCTGAATACATCTGAATGAGAAACAGATAATAAGGGTCGTTAATTCTATCTCTTTGGATTCAATGTTTGAGTATTATTCTACATTGCAATATAGATATTTAAATGTCCTGAACCTACTAAAACAGGACATGCATTTGTAAAGGTGTCCCTCTCCCTTTTCTACCTGGAAGGACAGAGTTCATTATCAAACAGAACTGGATATTCTTATCAGGCCAGAGACAGCCCAGAAGATCTGCAGCAAATTTTTTAGGAGTAGTCCTTATCTACCATTAGTCTTCTTATTGCTGCAATTTGCTGCCCCTGGAAGCATAAAGTCTTTTCCTTTGTCTTGTCTTCTCTCTATAAATTATTGATCTTTGGTTAGATGCTATGCAAGCCCAGGTCCTAAACAGCTTTTTGCATTAAGTCTCTGAGAGCTCCTGTGTGTAGCTATGATACACATATGATTAAGCTTCTTTTTGTTTTTCTCTTGTAAATCTTTTGCCAATGTCATTTATGGCACCCCAGGAGTGAAACTAAGAAAAAGTTTTTCTTTCTTTATTTGGAATATTCTTTCATTCTGACAAAATAAAAAAACTTGGTTGTTCATGGTTTTAAATGACTGAAATTTTGCAAAATATTAAAGATCTTGAATTTAATTCTCACTGAGTATATTTGGGTGCTCTGCTTATGGACTAGCAATGTTTACATGACTATTAAAAAAGACTTTTCTGAGGACCTCCCTGGTGGATCAAGGAGTTAAGTCTCTGTACTATAAAGCTACCTGCAGCAGTAGTGCAGATGCTCTAGCCAGGGAGCTACCACATGGTACAGCAGAACTCTCCTGTCTCCCCTCAGCAGTGTGTTTCAGTAGAGCTGCCTGTTCTGCTCCCCAGTCTGTCTCTGGTGAATCTTCTCACCCCTTCCTGCACCTCTGGCCTATAACCCAGTTTTGTATGCAAACATAAATAAAGCTTAAAATAAAAAGACTTTCCTGACTAATACATTGTTTTTACTCTCTAGTTAATTTTCTAGAAAATAAAATCTATTAATTAATTTTTCTTTACATAATTGCTAATTATGCTGGTGTTAGAACTTTATAGTAGAAAATTTAGGATGGAATGTTTCACAAAGAAAAATTTCCGAGGTTGGGTAGGGACTATCAACTTAAACTAAACCAGTTATGGAAATTTCCAGGAATCTGACGTGGGGTCAGAAAAGATTATCAACCAGAGGTGGGAACAGAGAGGATTATCAATCCAGGAGATTGATAATCGTAGCCAACCTAACTTGACTCCAAAGAAATATTTTTCATAATTCCATCAGGGAACATTATAAAAGGTGAATACCAGTTGCCTGGAAAAATGCAATTGTCTTATAAGACTGCCCCCCCGTGTCTACACAGATCTCTCTTTCACTTTCTTTTTCTCAATATACTTGCTGTGTACTGATGAATATCTGCTGAACTCTTTCTCAGAGGGACCCAAAACCCAACACACCAAATATCATCATTGAACCCCACATCTGCACATAAATTGCTTTCTTAGGATAGGAAAGATCTAAATGACTAAAAGATAATATGTATTCAAGTTGAAAAAAAAAGTTGTATGCTACATCAAAAATGAATTAAAGTAAATGTACACAATAAAAAATCTTCAATGATTTAAATTCTTCCAAAATTTTGAAATGTCTTGTACTAAAAGGCAAAATAACTGCAAGTAATAGTAATCAAAATTTTAAGTCAAAGTACAGTTTCATTTAGCATTTAAAATTAATGCAACCTTAGCAAGCTTTTTTTGTACTGAAAGATAATTTGCAGTTATTGTCAAAAGCCAGAGGCATAGGTGTGTGTGTGTATGAAAGAATTCACCTGAGACTGGGGAGAACAGAAAAGGTAGATTTATTAAAGTTCACTGCTGAAAGAAGCAGCTGATGAGATAGGCAGAAATCTGTGAGTGCCAAGGTTCTATTTATACTCCAGGCATCAGTGATTGGTTAGGGTGAGCCGTCTTGAGTGTGTCCTGATTCTTGATCCGGGTCATCAGCATAATGGCCTTGTTCCCAGGGCAGCCCCACCCACTCCCTTTGTCCAGTCAAGCCTTTGAAACTTGCCTGCTGTGCAAGGAGTAGATTTAGTTTTAAAATTTAATAATGATACCATGACAGTTTTAATGTTTAAAATCCAAGGTAATTACCAAATGAAAAACTAGAATCAAATTTCACGTATTATTCTTTAATATATGCATGCAACCTTTAACATTAATATGTGTTGTTTTGATGGAGGATAAGAATAGAAAAACAGGGAAGGTCACACCACAAGGTCAGGAACCTGTGTCATACAAGGAGGAAGGAGTACAAGGGGTTAACATAGTCAGTAAACCCAGCTATAGAAACTACCCGATGCTCTAGGGAGTATTAGAAGCCTAGACTGAAGGAGACACTACAGAGAATAAAGAGCAACTCCTCCCTAACAAATGTAGGTGATAAAACCTAATGCTGCCCCCACAAAGGGGCAGCAGTCCTCTGCCCACCTGTGCCTAGGCAGGTGCTTCTATCCACCCACTCTCTCCCTCTGCAGGGCAGCAGCCTCCTGCCTGCCTGTAACCTGTACCCGCCTGGACTTCTCTGCACTGACCTCCCTCAGTGGAGGCTGCTCGCCTGTGAACATGCAGGCCTTGTCAGGAAACCTGTCCCTTTGGGGCAGCTCTTTTTGCCAACTTGTGTCTGTGCAAGTGTCCTTTACTCCTCTCCCCCTTTCCCTAATAAACCTGCTCCTTGCCTGGGAAATTTGCCTTGTGCTGCTGAAAGGGGAGCTCTGGGGAAATCTTTCCCAGAGTGAACTCAAGGATTCTGCACTCCAAACCAACCTACTCCAAAAACTACATCAGTTTCATACTGTAAATGTTCCTTAGATGCCTCATGCAAAGTTGTAAGTAATGTTCTGGTTTTTTTTTTATGTCCAAGAAGTGAGTTAGATATTAAGAGAAATTCCACACAAGGTGTTTGGCCTGCTAGGAAACCGTATTTTGTTTGACAAGAACCTAGTGGATTCATGCTGTCTGAGGCTAAGTATTTGACAAGTTAATTATTTAAAAAAATTTTTTTTTAAAGATTTATTTATTTATTCATACAGAACTGGGGTACAGGCCAGAGATGCGGAGGGTGAGAGGATTCACCAGAGACAGAGTGGGGAGCAAAACAGGCAGATCAACGAAGTACACTGCTGAGGGGAGCAGCGGGCGGGTCAGGAGAGGTCTGCCACACCATGTGGACTCCTCCGGGGCAGGCGGGAATCGAACTCATGCGGAAGTGGCTTAAGCTTCTCAGTGCTGTGCTTTAACCCACTGCGCCACCAGGGAGGGCCTTATTTTTAAATTTTTTATTGAGCCTTTTGCTTTATTCAGATTTTTAATTTTTCCTAAGTATTTTAGCTCAAATCCTTTCATTCTCCCAAGCAGTGTCCAGCTTTGAAGTTGATGGAAGCACAAACACCTTCATGGCATTGCTGTTCTTTATCAATACTGATGAATGGTTTCCTTAGAGCTGGAGAGGTGCTACTTATTTGAGCAATTTATTGTTAGGGGGTTTGTTACCAGGTAACCCTGATAAGGAATAGGTTGCCTGACTGTGGGTCCTAATCGCATGTTTGAAGGACTTATACTAAAGCTCAACTGCAGACACACACAAAAATGTTAATAAAGGGTTTATTTACAAATGAAGGGGCAATGAAGAAATAACTCAGGGAGAAAGAGAGGGAGATAAACTGGTGAATGCACCCTACAGTTCCGCTGAACTGGAATCCCAATGGCATGCTGAGAGCTGGCAAAAGAGTTGAGCCATGAGCTAAGAGACCAAGAGCCAAAAGCCAAGAAAGAGACTAAGAGCCAAGAGAGCCCCCAAGGCCCACATGTCTGGTTTTACACCAAACCTGTCTGCTTAACTCCACCTGCAGGTATCAGCATCCTCCTTTCCGGGATGATGGGATTTGTAGTTCCCAGTGTCTTGATGGCTTTGGTCTGAGTTGGGGCAAAGTCCACAAAGCCTGTGTGGAGTTTATTCAAGGCATCCTTTTCCCCTAACACGCCCACTGGTCTGGATGTCCCTCTATCATCTTTAATCTGTTAATTTCTTTGTCTTTATGACATCCCAGGTGCTTTAGAATTCAGTGCTTAGGGCAGGAATTTCTTGCTTGTATATAGGGCATATATAAATACCATAATTTATTAGCTATGGTATTCTTTCAGCTTTTAATTTGTTTACTTAGAATGGTAAGGCTCTCTACTCATACCATTTATTTGAATTTTATCTTGTTTTTGCATTCTTATTTTAAAGAATTCATATTTTTATAGAGAAGCTATTGTAGAGAGTTCTTTATTCCTCTTGGAGTTATATTTTCATTGCCATTTGATGTGATATCTTTATTTCTTTTCTTTAAATATTTATTATTTTTATTTATTTATGCATTCAAGAATTGGGGTGTAGGCCAGAGGTACAGGGGGTGAGAGGATTCACCAGTGACCAAGTGGGGAGCAGAACAGAAGGATCTATGAAATACACTATTGAGGGGGACAGCCGGCAAGACAGGAGAGGTCTGCTGTGTCATGTGGATCAGCTGGGATTGAACTCATGCTGTAGTGGCTGTGGATAGCTTGGTAGTGCTGACATTTTAATCCCTGTGCCACCAGGGAGGTACGTATACCTTTATTTCCTAATCTTGATTTACTTCTATCTCCTTTTAGAAAAATATACTTTCATAGTGAATGCAGTCTTTTTAAATTTTCTTTACTTTATTGTGAAAGTCTTTAAGAAAAAAATGTAGTTAACCAAAATTTAACAAGTTTCACTTAGCATGTTTCCATTTTCTTATGTTTAATAGAGACGATGCTATCTGGGCTTTCAGTTTGCTTGGCTATCAGTGCTCTTCCCTCAAATGTTTCTCTTTTTCATGGAGACCCATTTTTCCCCTCTGCACTGCCAATCCAGGGTGTGGTTCTCATGCTCTGCCCCCTTTCTGCAGCCTAAAACTGGCATTTGTGGGGGAGAGCAGCTGAATTGCATGTAGACTCCCTTGAAGACTTGAGGGGTTAGTATCTTTATGAGGTTTTGATTAAAGATCTTGCAGCAAGCTTTGCCTTATAATAATGGATTGCATGGGGAGGACAGAGTGATGGAGGAGTAATTTTATTTCTACTGGAAGAAAGATATCCCTGGAACGTGCCTTTCTGTTAGAGTCAGAGGTGACTATTTGATTTCCCATTTACCTACCTTTCCTCAATAGCTGGAAAATAGTGTTTTGGGGACATTAGTATTGCATCAGTGGTCAAGGAGGATTGAAATGGACTCAGAGAAATCAAAGAGGTAATTCTTATAGTAATATCTGTGGGAAATGAAGTAGGTTGAAATGCTGAGTATGAAGAGAAAGGAATAAATTTGGAGGGAATAGCCCACAAACTTATGGTGATAGGAGAGAAATAGATAATGAAAGATGAGGTATAGACAAAATTTATTTGACCTCAGGGACTGAAAGATTGATAATCTGTTTGTTGCATGCTGAGAATTGCATTGATGTTTTTGAATGTGCAGGAAAAGTTAAAGTCAGTTTAGATACCGAGCAACCTCAAAAGTGAAAATAAGAGCAAAAAATACTGTACACATTACCTAAATGGGTTATTCATATAATTCATATTATATATTACTATGCATAGAGTACAACATATATAAATAAAAATATATAATTTACAATTAATATGTAAATTTCTGTTATGATTATAACATATATTATATATTATGTATTAACATATCAAGATAATAGTATATTTTGCTATTATAGCATAATATATAATTATATAATGAGTAACATATATGAGTATATATACATTATTTGAGCAGCACAGGTATTAAAATGTTTAACAGTGGTTACATATGAAAAGGATCTTATGGCTAGATTAATTTTTCTTTGTTCCTTTGTATATTTATCAAGTTCACTATAAATGAACACACATTAAACTATTTTTTATTTTATATAGAACTGGGGTGTAGTCCAGAGGAAGGGGGTAAAGGGGTAAGACTCACCAGAGACAGAGTGAGAAGCAGAACAGGCAGATACACAAGAGAGGCATCAAAGTATACAAATTTTCATGGAAAAGTTTTGGACAGTTTTTCAATCCTGTACTGCCAGACACTCAGGCATGGCTACTTCAAACTGAGATGAAATGTAAGTGTCAAATACCAAATAGTTTTCAAAGACTTAGTGCAAGTAAAGGAATATAAAATAGTTCATGCATTTTTTCAACATTGTCTCCATGTCAAAATGAGAATTCTAAATAAATTGGACTAAATAAAATATATTGTTACAATTAAGTCCATCTACTTATTTTCACATTTTAATGTGTGCCACTAAGGGACTGCAAATCGCATCCTTGCTTTCCACTGGGGCTGTGTTTCTTTTGGACAGTCCTGGTCTGGGTGTCACCCAGCTTTTAATAAGCCAGTGAATTCCTGGAGCTGCAAGTGCTCAGCTTTCCCAGTAGCAGCGCTCTCTACCCGCCCCCCCCCCAATTGAAGACTTTATGCTCTCTAAGACATTTTCCTTAACATTTCTGACATCGACTATGTGAGGCTATTTCTCCTGCTCCACACAGCAGCTGGTGTGTCTTCCAGTTCAGTTATGACACTAACTACTCAGACTTAGCATCTGAGGATGTACATTTAAGAGCTCAGATCTACAAGATGCCCCGACTTCAGACATTGACCCTAAGTCCCAAGTTTCTGATCAACTGGCTATAAATTGGTGGTTTCCTAGAAGCCCTCCTCAGGTAATATAAAAATTTGCTGGAAAGATTCACGAGTTTAAGGACCTCCCTGGTGGTTAGGAGTTATGTCTCACCACTACAGGCTGAGTTTGATCCCCGGCCAGGGAGCTACATGGCTCAGTAGACCTCTCCTGTCTTGCCTGCTTCTCCCCTTAGCAGTGGATTTCAGTTCACCTGCTTGTTCTGCTTCCCACACTGTATCTGGTGAGTCTTCTCATGTGCCCCCCCTGGCTTGTACCCCAGTTCTTTTACAAAATACATACATACATAAATATATATTTTCAAAAAGAGGAAAGATTCAGAAGTTTAGTAATTTGTTCAGAAATATGCATAGGCAAACTTTACTTATTACTACTGGCTTGTAAAGGAAAACTACATCTATGGTTGTAACTAAGAAATCATGAAATGAAAATGCTAAGGGAATGTCCAAAACAGAGTCAGAGGCTGTTGGGAGAGTAGAACTTAAACACGTCTGTATGCCTGGCCTCGTGAAAGTCAAATTCATCACCATATATTTCAGCCTCAGCAAACCAGTGTCCTGACATCTGGAATTGGCAAGTTTGAGAAGATGGTGCCAAATGCTATGGAGACAAATGCTTGGCTTTGAAGACAGTCTCTGCACAGGTACACAGACAAGCCTCCCTTTTGCAAGCTTTGGTGGCATAGCAGGTTAAAGCCCAACACTGCAAGCTAGCTGCAATGCTTCAGTTTGAGTTTGATCCCCAGCCCCGGAGGTGACCCACATGGCACAGCAGACCTCTCCTTCTCACTTGCTGCTCCCCTCAGCAGTGTACTTTGTCGATCTGCCTGTTCTGCTCCCCGCTCTGTCTCTGGTGAATCCTCTCACCCACCACACCTCTG
>NW_004567138.1:411907-415499 GCF_000260355.1 Condylura cristata
CTCAGTGCTGTGCTTCAACCCGCTGCGCCACCAGGGAGGGCCCCTTTTGACTTTTTAATAGCAACTATCAAGTGACTGTTAGGTTGAATAGTGTTGGCACAGCCACTGTGTTCAGGGGTGTAGGGACTCATCAATGAGTTCATTCCATGAGTTCATGTCCATGGAGATATGTGAATGATATCATGGGGAAAATAAAGGAGGGAGAATTGACTTAGCTTGAGGATTGAGGAGGGTTGCCTAAAAGAAGTGTTTTTGAAAGGTTGCAGAGATTTGGGAAGCTAGACAAAGAGGTGGGAAGGTATTCCAGGTAGGGGAAACACACATGGACTAAGGTGTGGAGGTTAGGAGATTGCATGGATTATTCCAAGGACTCTTTTGTATGTTAGGAATGGAACTTAGAATCTCAGTAGGTATCTCATGAGAAATAAGACCAGAGAAAAGTAGACTCACTCTCCAGAAAGGCTTACTTGGTGAATGAGGGAATTTATATGGGACCATTGAGGGATTTCAAGTCAGGGAATGATATAATCAAACTCATATTTAAAATTGCTTTAGCAGGCAATATGGGGGATTACTGGAAAGGGAATATGGGAACCGAGGTAGGGTAACTAAAAGGTAATTGAAATAATCAGGGAGAAAACATGAACGTTGGAGTTGACACGGGGTTGAGGAGCATCTAAAAGACATGGACTTTGGAGTTGACACGGGGTTGAGGAGCATCTAAAAGACAGCTGGAAGATGCCGAAGAAGTAAAACCAAAATGATGTAACTAAATGGGAAGTCAGGGATGGCTCCAAGTTTCTGGCTTAGACAACTGGGCAGACATGGAAGGCATTCACTTATCTGGATGAAATCGGGAAATCTGAAGTAGAGCAAGATACTCTTTTAGGAAAGATATGGGGTTAAAAATGGCTAAGTTGAGTCTGAAGTGCGTGCCAGAATACCTCAGGTAAATATGTCTGGTGGGTATTTCAGGGATATAAATTTGGGACCACATATTTAGGTAGCTTTTGATTCATCATCTGCAAATCAATGAATGTTGAAGACTCTGAAATGGGTAGGCAAACCCACTATCTAGGCGGCTCCCCTAGGGTCACCACAACCGGAAAGCTACCTTTGCAGGCGTTTCTTCTCATTATGTCTCAATAGAACACTTACAGTCTAATATAGAGCACATATCAAACTAAAAGAAAATTTACATTTTAAAAGAGAAATTGGGAAACTTCCTTGCTTGAAGACAACCTCAATCTTGTGAGAGACCGTAGCCTGAATCACAAACCACCAGTTCAGCTAGACTCAGTAACTATGTCCAATAGCAAATGTTTGTTTGGGGGATTGTTTCTTATATAATAATATTAATGAGCATCATAATTATAATTTGTATAATTATTGCATGCCTTGATTTTACAGAAATGAAATTCTTTTTTTTTTTTTCTTCATCAGCCCATGGAAAGTTTATTGAAGAAAGGTAAAATTGGAAGGAGAAATGCCTACATAGACACAGGCAGGCAGGCAGGACAGGAACTGCTGAAATGAAATTCTTTATGACCATTTCAATGTTTGCTTGTTTTAATCTTTTTTTTTAAATGGCCTTAGATCTAACCACCTTTCTGTGACATAGTAGACCTTGAGTAAGTTTTAAATAAAATTTAATTTGGCAAGAATTAAATTTCTCTCTCAGTGGGGAGAAATAATTTAATAGCTTAGTGTATATTAAAATGTATAAATTTAAATTTATATATAAAAATAAGTGGCTGAATTTTAATAACAGTTAAAATTTTATACTGATGACTAATTCATAACTAAACCAAGCAACTTCTATGATAAACTTACTTAGCACTTCCTAATTAATTTATAATTTATTGTGAATGATAAGTGATAAACAACTATTGGTTGTTATGATTGTGGATTTAATTTATGAATTCAGGATTTTGATACAATAACAGTGTGAGACAAATGCTGTGACCTATAATATAAACTACCCAATGTAGCCAATATATTAATATCCAGAAAGGAGCTATTAATTTTAAAATGATAACTGATTAATCCATCTTTTATGAAAGTAGCAAGTTACTTAGAAACTCAGGTTATTTTAATTATTGCTAGATCAATTAGGTCTTTCCTCCTTAATAAGTTGAAGTGGCATTTTTTAGATTCACCCTGTAGGAACAATACACATTTCCTGGAAAAATTTTATGCTGAATATATAAATTGCCACATTTAGAGGAAAAAATTATAAGAAGAATGCAAAAAATAAAGGAATGAAGAGCTCTCTCTGATGTCTGTAGTGTATAGACACATGTGCATGGCAGCCTGAGTGTGCAGAGACTGAGAAAAGCCGGAGGATTGGGACCCTGTACCCTTCAATGTGAGGGAAGTGTAAGGAGATGAGGGTCATGCGTATCCCTTCAGGGCTAACATCCCCTCCTTCTGTAAGGCAACCACAGAGTCCGAAGAATCCTTAGGCTTGCTTTAAACAAACTCTTTAAAGGAAGGTCTTGAGTGGCATCAATAAGAACACTCGGTGTAGATTTCTGTGGTGCATCCAAAATGAACAATAATTTGAAGAGCCCTGCAGAGCACAGTGAGGACAAAAGCTGTCACTGCCAGGGTTTGCTGAAGACCCTCCTCAGGTTCGCCCTGCAGGGCAGTGTCCTGGTGGGTAAACTTGTGGGGACTACTGGTTCGCTGCCCCCAGCTTCCTGCAGGGTCCTGGTCTGGTGAGTTATTGATGAGAGCAGCCTCCAGGGAACAGTTCAGTTATGCAGTGCGGAGAGTCTGAAGAATAGACTATCTCATTATTATTCTTGTATTTGTGGTATTTCCCTAGGAAATCATGCAGGGTGAAGACTTTTTGCAAACAAAGGTAAGAAGAGGCTTCTTTTTTCCAGAAGAGGCTTAAGGGCTGAAGGATATTCAGGAGATAAAGCTTTCATGCCTGTGGGGGTTTTTCTCTAGGGATGCTACAGCTGCACTAACAGTGCTTGGTGCACATACCTCTCGGAATGAGTGAGCCTGTGAGTGGCTCCTACGTGCAGAGGCAAATCTAAGAAATTTCATGGAAGGACTTCCTGGTGTAACTTGGGTGCAGAATGACAGGCTGATTGAAGTCAGTGAACTTGCAACATTTAATTCTAAGGGGAATCAGATGGAGGCTTGTCATTGGTTTTATATAATCACATTGAAGCCACTCTACTCATGCTCTTTTTACATCCCAACCCTGGGTGTTTTTGATGTTGAACACAAGTCAAAGGATTTATGGATTTAGAGTGTGGTCAGTCATGGTCCTGTGCAGATGGGTGGCGATATAGAAGCTGAGGTATGCGATGCCTTTCACGTGCACCTCCTTTCAGCCTCATCTCTGATTTCAGTAATGGTTTTCACTCATTTCTTGCAGACAGCTTCTTTTATTTTTTGCCTAAGCCTTCTCCAGTGCAGTGGGATAGGAGGACAGTGGGGGTTTGTTCCACTCACAGAATGGAAGGAGCCACATTTTCTGAATCATCATGTGGAAAGTTGCCTGCTGAATGCTGGATCTCATTTTTTAAATGATTTATTTATTTATGCATGCAGAACTGGGGTACAAGCGAAG
>NW_004567138.1:417284-425839 GCF_000260355.1 Condylura cristata
GTTGCATAGCTTGTGTCAAAGCTCAGTTGGTTTAACACTTCAGATATAGTTTCAGCATCCAAAACAGTGACCCCACAAACAGCATTAAATGTTTTCTGTCTCATAATTGTGCTGAGTTCATATGGTGATCCAAAGGTGTCCGCAACCCACAGGCTATTGCTGTTATCTGACAAGATAGTGCAGTAGCATTCTAGCCATCCAGAAAAAGGAGTTGGGGAGGTGTGCGGCATCTCTTGAAGGACATGACCCAGAAGTTGAACCCATCACTTCTGCTTCTATTCCATTGGCCAGGACATAGTAATATGGCTGAATCTGTTACAGGGCACCCCAATGTGAATTGGGTTGCCTATCTGTGGGTCCTCACCTGCGCACTTAAGATTTAATCATATTGTGGATACACACAAAAAGGTTTGATAATGGGTTTATTACAAGGACAGAGGTAAAGGAACAACCTAGGGAAAAAAAAGAAATACGAGTTAACTAAAATATCCTACCAGTTCTGCTAACGTGGAGTCCACCAGCACGCTGAAAACCGATGGAGAGCCAAAACCACCAGGCCAAGAGCCCCCCAGAGCCCACATGTCCGGTTTTATCCCAACCTGGCTGCTCAGCTCCGCCCTCATGTCCCAGCGTGCTTCTCCTTGGTTTTGATGGGATTAGTAGTTCCAGTATCTGGAGTGGGGTTGGAGTCCATGAAACCTATATCTCTTACAAATATAGTGAAGGGAAAACATAGTTTTTATTTTGGATAGCCATATCTCAGTTAAAACTGAAGCTTTCATCCCTATGGGAAAGAGAGAATGGATGAGAAAGAAAGGGAACTAGTTTTTCCTGCAACAAAATGTTTTCCATTGTTTGCAACTGAAAACCTTCACTGATTAAAGATCATTTGGGATATTTATTAAATCACAGAACTGCTTTAAACTCTTGGGTTAAGCCTTATTTTTTCTGTTATTTAATTATTATATTTAAAAAGATCTGACATAATCAGAGAAATAGCAGACGAAGCTGAAATAATTTACTTGGGATTATTTGTTTGGTTCTTTTCTTTTTCTTTCTTTCTTTCTTTCTTTTCTTTTCTTTTCTTTTTTTTTTTTAAGTTTTATTTATTTCTGCATACAGAACTGGGGTACAGGCCAGAGGTTCATGGGCGGCGAGAGGCTTCACCAGAGACAGAGTGGGGAGCAGAACAGGCAGATCAATAAAGTACACTGCTGAGGGGAGCAGCGGGCGGGTCAGGAGAGGTCTGCCGCGCCATGTGGTCACCTCTGGGGCAGGTGGGGATCAAACTCAGGCGGAAGTGGCTTTAGTTTCTTAGTGCTGTGCTTTAACCCGCTGCACCACCAGGAAGGGCCTCTTTTCTTTTTCAATCTGTCCTATGTATTTCTGACTTACTGATTGTGGTTCATAGCTCTGATAATCTTACTTCTTTCAATGTTTACAAATCTTTCTTGGTTTTCCAAACCTTCCAGGAATGTCCTATACCTAGGATATAGGGCATATACCTCTGAAGTAAGGAGGAATGTAAAAACACTGGGAAAATCAATATTGGTGAGCAATATTGGTAAGCCTGCAGCACATGGTGGGAGAGAGGCATGGGAGAGGCAGACAGGCTGCAGAGCCTTGATGCCAAGCTAAGTTTCAATCCTTGGACACCGGGAACACGAACTTTTTTTTAAAGGATTTATTTGCCTGTACCTGGGGTACAGGCCAGAGATGCAGGGGGCAGTGAGAGGATTCACCAGAGACAGAGTGGGGAGGCAGAACAGGCAGATCGACGAAGTACACTGCTGAGGGGAGCAGCAGGCGTGTCAGGAGAGGTCTGCCTCACCATGTGCATCACCTCTGGGGCCGGTGGGGATCAAACTCATGAGGAAGTGGCTTAAGCTTCTTAGTGCAGTGCTTTATCCGCTGTGCCACCAGGGAGTGCCACCATGAACATTTTAAGGAAAGGTAAGTCACAACCAATCTGCATTTATATTTTTAAAGATTTATTTTATTTACTTATGCATATAAAAGCTGGGGTGCAGGCCAGAGGTGTGGGGGAGGGAAGGTGAGAAGACTCATCAGAGATAGAGTGGGGAACAGAACAGGTGGATTTGTTATAGGGAAGGGAGAGGGGGACATGGCTGAACCCCCAAACTTGCCTCCTCTAAATAGGTTCTGCCATCCATCTCATCAAGACAAAACATATAAGACCTTTAATGGAAAGGAACTTTAATACAATCATTTTGCAATACAGCAAGCATAAAGAATATAGCTTCTCAAGCAAACACCCAAATTTACTCAGTTCCTCGTGGGTAAAACTCCACCCAAAAGGGATTGACCTAAAGCAAGGCCTGAAAGCCCACAACAAGTCTAAAGCACCTTCTGGAGGGGATCTGTAGAAAAGGATCAGAAATTGCCAGACAAGTCTTGGAGGAAAAGAGCAACATCAAAATCAAGGTAAATGCTGCCATAGTGAACCTCCTATGGGTCTCTCACCCACATCTGTTTCAACCAGCCCAGGGCCAAGAAGCAAGTGCCATTTCTTCACATGTTTCTCTGTTCCATGTGGCTCCTTCAGGTCTCCATCCTGCTTCCTCTCTCCTCAATCTCCTTTCCATATTCTTCTCCTCCCAGCTCAGCTTCACCCTTTTTCTGGGTGGGGCAGGGAACCTGGAAACTCCCTTTTTTCCTGGGGAATGTCCTGTTACAGACTGACTGAAATACACTGCTAAGGGGAACAGCAGGGAGACAGGAGAGGTCTACTGTCCATGTGGATCAGCTCCTGGGTGGGGATCAAACTGGGTGGCTGCAGACAGCTTCATAGTGCTGAGACTTAACCCCTTGTGCCACCAGGAAGGCCCCCAATCTGCACTTCAGAAAGGTCATTGTATTTGTATTAGTCTAGGTTATTGAACACATATACACATACATACATAAAATTAAAATCAAACAAACAAACCCAGAAGCTCACTCTGGCTGATTTGGCAGAAAATGATTTAGTTAAAATAACAGTGATTCAAAGAATTACTAGGAGGCTCAGCTTCCATGAAGAGTGTCCCAACCTGGGAAAACTGACTTGCTAAAGAAACTGTCCTTTTGATTATCTTTGAGTCTTAGCTGCTACACTATGTTTCTGCCAGCAAATTAGTGTTACTGAAACTTGTACCGGCTCCTGCACAGAACTCATTTCTGCACCCTGGGGTCCAGGCTCACAGGCACTGTTGTTCCTGAAGGCTGGATTCCTTTGCCACCTGCAAAGGAGATTCTTCTACATGGGGCGGAACCTTCCAGCAATCTACTTGCTGAACCAAATTCTCACTTGGGTATCTGATTAGGGGTGATTGGGCTGCAGCATGCTTGCAAAGAAACCAGCGGAAGCAAGTTTTCTGAGTTGGTTCCTCAAACATAGAAAGAGTGTTCAAAAGTGCTATCTACTCAGAAAACATGCTAATTATCCTTGTCTGACTTTACACTATGCAGATAGTGTACACTATCGAGCTATTTATCTTGAACTTGGGATAGAGGGAGAGAACAATTCTGTTTGTAGGTATAGGTAAGACCTTTTAAATAATACACTTTAGTTAACAATCATGTGTTTTTACTCTAACTTGTAGCATTATGCCAGCTAGTTTTATTACGCCGTAACTATTTTCACATCTAGTTCCTACTATTCTACAGATGAGCAAACAGGCTCAGAGCTTTGATTACTTAAGAAGTTCTGAAAACTAGCAACTCAAATTTCCTAAGTCTTTCCCTACTCACTCATTCATTCACTACCTTGCAGATGAAACCTTGGAATTTCCTGAATTTAGAAAATGGTTTTATGAATTTGTACAAACTTTTTATTTCTTTCTGCAGGTGGTTGGGAACTCCTAATTTTTGATTTGTAAGAAAACAATGTTTTTCTTTCCAGGTGAGTACAAGGAGACTCATACTCAATTTTTGAGGGCTTTGTTGTTATACAAAGGCTGCAGAAACTGCCAGGCCCCATCTTTGTTAAAGCTGACATCAATCCGTATAGTGTCCTGGTGGCATAGAGTGGCTCTTAACGGCTGCCACGAGGTGGACATAACTTATGAGGTGGTGTGAATTTAAAGGAGGCAACCTTGTGAAGGTAATTTGGTTCCTGTGTCAACTACTCTTTCACCTTCAAACACTTATTCAGGTTGACATTTTACCCTCATGCTTGTGAAAAAGAAGTATAATGCTGTAATTTTTCATGATGAAATCAATGGGTTCACTGTTTGTCATGTTGACATTTTGATTTTTTAAAAACTATTGACAATTTTTGGGGGAAGATTTTGTTTATTTATGAATATAAGGACTGGGGTACAGGCCCGAGGTGCGGGGGCTCAGAGAATTCATCAGAGATTGAGTGGGAGCAGAACAGGCGGATCGACTGAACCACACTGTTGGGGGCAGCAGTGGGCGGGTGAGGAGAGGTCTGCTGCACCATGTGGGTCACTTCCCTGGCCGGGGATCAAACTAGTGCTGCAGTGGCTGACAACAGCTTCATAGTGCTGTGTTTTAACCCGTTGTGCCACTAGAGAGGGCCCTAATAATTTATTGTTTGTTGTTTTAATAAAATTGTTGATATAGAGTATGGCAAGTCCCTTAATTTAAAAAAATTACTGAGCTGTGATATCTGGAAGACATTTTTATTTGAAGGAATATCTATTGTAATTGGAAATATTCTTATATGTGTAAGAGTTCTTTTATATTTCCAGAAAAGGACCTCTTTTTCTCATACACACTCACACACACTGTTCTTTATTGAACAATACTATTATTTCTTTTAATCCTGATTATTGAGTGGAGCCAAGTTTGGAAACCTCATTGCTGTCTCCAAGCGCTGAACAATTCCATTTCAACACTGCTGACAATTGCTTTATAAATTGTTTAGATCCAGCCAGTTCTAAGCAGGAGCCCAGACTTCCCACGTGTCACACCTGAGAGGTTTGAAACAGAGAGAGAATGATCATCCAACAATGCATCTTAGAAATGTTAAAGTTAATATAGCAATATCAAAACACAAACCCCCAAGAGGGGATTTGCCAAGTCCTGTACCCCAGCCAACTCATTCAGAAACTGGTTCAACTTTATAGAACTACCAACCACATCACTTGGAGCTAATATTTAAGTCCCAGGCACCAATCCTTATAATGCCACTGTTGCCATTTGGTGATACTGTTTGAAAGTTTATGTCTCAACTCCACCCATGTCTCATTTACCTTCCTGAGACCTGTCTGGCATTGCACAGTAAATCAACTCTTCCGTTATGAGGAATGACCTAGCTCAGACTCTTGCCACAACAGACTTGTCCCCACTCCCAATTACCTTTTCTAGACTCCTCAACTCCACTAATGCTGGGCCCAGGACAAAGACTTGCTCCCTCCTTGTTTCTACTCCATTTTGTCTTTCCATGCCTACTCTGTTCAGGCAAGAATAAGAGTGTCTGTCAGGAAGAAAGGCAATAGTCAGTGGGAGCGATGGGGCTCCAGGAACAACTCTCATTACCCCATTGACTGCAGCATACTGAACTTTTGGGGAGCTTGGCTGTGTCTCAGGGTGTACAGGAAAGCTTTAGTATAGCCAACCTAAACCTCTGGTCTTAAAAAGCCCTGCTTGATAAATTGGCACTTGGGTGGTGTCTGGGAACGTCAATCTCAGGAGAGGTCCCATCAGTAAGTGACAAGAGCGAATCCCTGTGCTGCAGTTGTTTGAACACATGGTTTATGCTGAACACCTGCTTTCCTTCTGGGAGTCTGGAGCATTGGCATGTGGCAGACAGGGGCTGTGTGTATGACCAGTTCTGAATAAAAGCCTGGACACTAAGGCTCTAATGAACCTCCCCGTAGACAATAGTTCACAATGAGATCACAGCTAGTTGCGGGGAACGAGAGTTGCCTGTGGGGCTCCAGTAGGAGAGGCCTCTGGGGAGCATTGCTTGGCATGCCCAGTCTTTGCCTAGTGTGACTTCTTCTTTGCTGACTGTATTGGTGTTGTTGCTGTGATAAATCACGCCATCAGTATGACTGTGTGCTGAGTCCTCTTAGTGAATTTATGGATGTTAGGGTGGCCTTGGAGAAGAAAATTCAGTACTGTAACATCTACCATGTATAACAACATAACAAAGCCGTGTTACATTGAAGGAGCAGATTATTATCTGGCGAATGGTAGGAAAGTGGATGCTATGGATTGGAGCTCGAGTTTGACTTTATTTTACGTTGATAAGCAACCTAAATTTGGTAAAATATTTTGGGCTAAACACCACACCCTTCTCCATGGAAATATGTTCTATGACACCCAGGTGAATTTGCAGTTAATACTGAGCCTGATATATGCTGTTTTTTCCTGCACATACATCCTTATAATAAAGTTTAATTAAAACTTAAGCATAATAACATAAGCATAATGACTAATAATAGAATAATAGAATAATGACTAATAATAGAAGAAATATACTATAATAAAAGTTATGTACATGTGATCTCTCTTAAAAAATATCTTAAGGTGGCCCTCCCTGGTGGCGCAGCGGGTTAAAGCACAGCACTGAGAATCTAAAAGCCACTTCCTCATGAGTTCGATTCCCGCCTGCCCCGGAGGTGACCACATGGCGTGGCAGACCTCTCCTGACCCGCCCGCTGCTCCCCTCAGCAGTGTACTTCGTCGATCTGCCTGTTCTGCTCCCCGCTCTGTCTCTGGTGAATTCTCTCACCCTCCGCATCTCTGGCCTGTACCCCAGTTTCTGTACAAATAAATAAATAAATAAATCTTTAAAAAAAATATCTTAAGGTAAATAACATTTTCGGACCACTGTTGACCCTGGTGGTGGTCTTACTGTACATGGTGGTCCAGCTGCCCTGGGAAAAGACGTAGCCCACAGCTACGTCTAGGAAATGCAGTCTAAGCATTTTCACACATCTTTATTTACTCTGGTTGAATAGTGTCCCCTCTAAACTGATTTCCTCCCACAACCTCAGTATGTGATCTTGTTTGAAAATAAAGCCATTTTTATGAAGATGATTCATACTTAATGAGGATGATCCATCCAATCTATAGCTGGCATCTTTATAAAGAGGGTGCCACAGAGCCAGACATGGAGTGAAGACGGAGTGAAGACACATGTGGGTGCGGGGGATGGCCATGTGAGAGAGTCAGAGAGTGGGGTACTGCTTGACAAGCTAAGGAACTCTAAGGATAGCTGGCAACTGGCACAAGTCAGACCAGGAACAGATCCTTCCTCGAAGCCTCTGGAAGGAACTCACCCAGCCTTCACCTGGATTTCATATTACCAGCCTGCAGACCTGGGGGAGAATGAATTTTTGTTGTCGTAAGCCACCCAGTTTGTGGTGCTTAATTACAACAGTGCTAGGAAACAAATCTATCCTTTAAATTCTGTGCCTTCAATCTAAGAAAATTGAAGTTACTCTTTTTCACTTCTACAAAAGAGTCAAGATCTCAGAATCACAACTGTGCAACTTCTGCATTTTGAAAATTTTGTAAGTTGGCAGTGACTCACCGAATAGTTCTAGTTCTGTTTTTGAAGATCAAAAAACTGAGTTGTTTACTCTAGTGTCTGTGCCAGTTACAATAATAATCCCACCAAGAGTGCATATGGATTCCCTTTCTCCACATTCACACCTGTGTTTGTAACCTCCTATTGTTTTGATGCTGGCCTTGTAGGCAGGTGTCAGGTGGCAGCTCTCTGTATGACTAATCCGCATCCCCTGGTTATTAGTCACTTCAAGTGTATTTGCACGTACCTGTTTCCTAAGATATATTTTTTAAAGAATTATTTATTTATGCATACAGAACTGGGGTACAAGTTAGAGGTACAGGGGAAGTGAGAGTCTTCACCAGAGACAGAGTGGGGAGCAGAACAGGCCGACTGACAAAGTACACTGCTGAGGGGAACAGCAGGGAGACAGGAGAGATCTGCTGCGCCACGTGGATCAGCTCCCTGGCTGGGGATGGAACTTGTGCTGCAGTGGCTATAGACAGCTTTATAGTGCTGAGACTTTACCTCTTGCACCACCAGGATGGCTCCCTTTCAATCATTTTTAAGTTGGATTATTTGTTTTTATGCTATTCATTTGTTCAAGTTCTTCATGCTTTGGACAGTAACTTTTTGCATTTTTAAAAAAGATTTATTTATTCATGCATACAGAACTAGGGTACAGGCGAGAGGTGCAGGGGCGGTGAGAGGATTCACCAGCAACAGAGTGGGGAGCAGAACAGGCCGACTGATGAAGTACACTACTGAGGGGAGCAGCGGGTGGGTCTGGAGAGGTCTGCTGCACCATGTGGGTCACTTCTGGGGCAGGTGGGGATTGAACTCATGTGGAAGTGACTTTAGATTCTTAGTTCTGTGCTGTAACCCACTGCACCACCAGGGAGGGCCCTGGACGGTAACTTTTTATGTGACATGTGGCTTACAATTTTATTTTCATTTTATGATTTGTCTTTTTGCTTTGCCAGTGATTTCTTTTGCTGTACAGAAAGTTTTTAGTTTGATGTCTTCCCACTTGCTTGTTTTTTATTTTATTGCATATGTTTTTTTTTTT
>NW_004567138.1:426033-433810 GCF_000260355.1 Condylura cristata
TTAACCCGCTGCGCCACCAGGGAGGGCCATATTGCATATGTTTTAAGTGTCATTTATGAATAATCACCACTGAGACCCCATCAAGGAGATTTATTTCCATATTCTCGCCTAGGAATTTCATGATCTCAAGTCTCACATTTAAGTCTTTGATCTACTTGAGTTAATTTTTGTGAGTGGTGTGAGTGGAGCTTTTTCATTTTATTATTCACTTTATTTAATTATCAATTTATTTATGACTCCTTTAATGATTATCATTACCATTTCTATTATCGATAGCATAGGTCTAGTTTATTTTTGGTGGCTTAATTTATTTTAAAATGCTTAGAAAACAGATTATACTTTGTGCTTTTCTCTCCTTAACTGACATATGCTTATAAAAGACTCCAGAGATATTTGTATATTTCTATTTCAGATGTATAATTTAGCAAACTCCATGGAATATGAAATACGTTTTGTACTTTGAGGATATAATGCATGTGGACATAAACTACCCATCTAATGATAATTCTTGGATACTGATGAACATAAAACATATTTCCTTTTAAATATGACAGTGTTTTGTATTGATAAAATGCCATTCTTGGTAATTGCTCATCAAAGCAGAGCTCAGTGAAGTGAACGGCAGGAATTTTGGGGTCTTGGGAAGGAGATGGAAAAAGGAGCACCAGCCCTTTCCCTGATGGAAGTGTGACCCGCCAGGATCACCTTGGCCCTCCCTTGGTGAGAGAACAAGTCATCTGCCTACGCACTCAGCTCTGGCTTTTTCCCAAGAAAGCAACGTTGGTGCAACAGTTCCCTATGAAATGAGAAAAGATCATCATACTTTAAAGTTCTTTTCTGTTCTCAATGACAATACCTTTGATTATCTGTGAAAATAAAGAATTTGCAAAATGTACGAATCACGTGATGGATTAAAAAATTATTTATTTATACATACAGAGCTGTGATACAGGCCAGAGGTGCAAGGGCCGTGAGAGGATTCACCAGAGACAGAATGGGGAGCAGAACAGGCAGATCGACGAAGTACACTGCTGAGGGGAGCAGCGGGTGGGTCAGGAGAGGTCTGCGGTGCCATGTCGATCACCTCCGGGACAGGCGGGGATGGAACTCATGCTGACGTGGCTTTAGCTTCTTAGTGCTGTGCTTTAATCCATGGCGCCACCAGGGAGGGCCCATTTGATGCATTTTACTAAAGCATAAGGTTAAAACTGTAAGTTCTAGAACCACATTACCTGAGTTTGAGGCCTAGTTCAAACTTGTGCTGTGACTCTAGCAAGTTGCCCTATTTGTACCTCAGCTTTCCCATCTGCAAAAGAGGGACGATAAATAACAGTGTTCACCTCACATTTATAAAAACTAAGTGATGGCCCTCCCTGGTGGCACAGCGGGTTAAAGCACAGCACTAAGAAGCTTAAGGCCACTTTCGCATGAGTTCCATCCCCGCCTGTCCGGGAGGAGCTCCACATGGCGCGGCAGACCTCTCCTGACCTGCCCGCTGCTCCCCTCAGCAGTGTACTTTGTTCATCTGCCTGTTCTGCTTCCCACTCTGTCTCTGGTGAATCCTCTCATCCTCCACATCTCTGGCCTGTACCCCAGTTCTGTATGAATAAATAAATAAAATCTTTAAAACAAACAACAAAAAAACTAAGTGACATTGGGTAGGTAAAGCACTTAAGAGGACAAAGCAACCATCCAATAATTGCTGTTATTATTATTCCTATCATCACCATCATAAGTCATTTAAATAATGGGCTGCTTGTGTTTGAATATTTATTATGTAGTATAATATAAGGTTCACTGACTGAACTTGGGTTCAGAGTCAATGGGTTTTGATCCCATTTTATCATAAGCCTATGTTTATCATTTATCATGTCACTTAAGCTCCCTGATCCTGAGCTTCCTCAGCTATATAATGGGATAAAATGATATGTAAGTGTTCTTTTTTTTTTAATAAGATTTATTTATTTATGCATAGAAGAATTGGGATACAGGCCAGAGTGCAGGGTGGTGAGAAGATTCACCAGAGACAGAGTGGGGAGCAGAACAGGCAGCTGTACTGAAATACACTGCTGAGGGGAGCAGTGGACTAGACAGGAGAGGTCTGCTGCGCCATGTGGGTCAGCTCCCATGGGCCCGGGATGGAACTCACATTGCAGCGGCTGCAGCTAGCTTGCAGTGTTGTGTCTTCACTCCTTGTGCCACCAGGGTGGGCCCCCATAAGTGTTCTTTTAATACAAATATTATTTGCTTTTTTTTAAAATGACTAATACTAAATGTACAGTTACTTAAAAAAAGGCCCTGTCTTTCTACTGAAACTTGACTAGTAGTATCTACACACACATTCCACAAACACACACACACCCTATTGTGAGATTCACTTTACACATCCCTAGGACTACACAGAACCATTGAACAAAATAGAAATTGAACTTTCAGAAGATAGCTAGTGGTATGCAGCTTAAAACACACACATGTGGGCCCTCCCTGGTGGCGCAGCGGGTTAAAGCACAGCACTGAGAATCTGAAGCCACTTCCGTATGAGTTCGATTCCCGCCTGCCGCCTGCCCCAGAGGAGACCACATGGCGAGCCAGACCTCTCCTGACCCGCCCGCTGCTTCCCTCAGCAGTGTACTTCGTCAATCTGCCTGTTCTGCTCCCCACTCTGTCTCTGGTGAAGCCTCTCACCGCCCCTGAGCCTCTGGCCTGTACCCCAGTTCTGTATGCACAAATAAATAAATAAATCTTTAAAAAAAAAAAAACACACACATGTACTTAAGTCCAAGATCTTACAAATGGGACTTTTTATGTGAGTTCATAAGATCTAGAAAGCTATCCAGCTTGGCTATTTTGATGTGGGTTCTCTCTGAGATAGACTTCAATGCTAAAACTATATTATAAAGAGACTAACATGAGCCATCAAGTTTGTGGGAAAAATGACCATGTTTGAGGTTCTTCTGAAAGTTGAGAAGTTGAGCTTGAAGCAAAAATTTGGAGGAAGGAGTGAACCCAGGAGACAAGAAGCAAAGAGAAACCTACCAGGGCAGAGGAAAGGCCACTGATGATGAATCAGTGAGGTGATATGGGTTTAGTTCACCAGGACATGAGTAGGTGACAGGCAGCACTGTCCCCCGGGGACACTAGCTGCCAGTTCTGTCCTCCCATACTGGTTGAAACTCATTTTGGGGAAGTTAACTGCTTTGTGAGACCTGACTGTGTCTTGTGAGGAGCAAGTATGTACTCAAGACTTCAGAGAAGGACACAAGGTAGGATGTGGAGACCAGAGGTGAGGGCCTGGAGGCCTCCCTATGTGTGAGTCAAACTATTGGAAACTGTCTGCTGCAGTGGCCACCCACATCAAGGCTGAGTCAAGGGGCTGGGACACCCGCCACCCAAAGAACCTGCTACAAGTGCCTTTGCAACGCCTGTTTAGATGATTTTTCCTTGAGCCTTAATTATTGTCCGGGAAGAACATGGCACAGGGGGAGCGTAGGATAAGACGAGGGCTATCGGTGCGTGACTATGCTAAAGATTCTTTGATAATGAAGAAGAAAGATGTTTTTACAATTTCAATGTAGTGATTTTGAGGTGGAATTGGGGGTTAGGAAGTGTTAAAGGGATTTGAAATAGTACTAAGCAATCAATGGTTTCTTTGTACATTGATGCACTATTTTGAAACAATTGATAAATAGCCGGTCAAATTATCTTCCCTCCATCTTGCATGTCCAAATGGGCTGTTCTGACTAGCAGTGTCAACATGTTGCATCCATTACTGGATGTAAAAGAATGGAAAGGTAGGTGGTTTTTGCATAGGTAATATTTGTGATACTGTCTGTATTAGAAAGACAAAGATATTAGAGAGACATTTCCCATGATTCACCATTCTTGCTTTTAACTGTAAAAGGATTGATCAACAGTTGACACAACTGTTGTGACAATGGGAATTGTATTGCAGGCTAAAAATGTCACTCAACTTCCAAGTGTTTGAAATTACCAAATAATGTGCCTAAAGGATTCTCCGGTCTTCCTCCCATCTTTGACTCTCATCTCTTTCTTCATTCTTTCTCTTTAAAAAAAAAAAAAATTCTGTCTAACCATTTTTATCCTTATCTGTTGATTTCCCCCCTCAAATTTTAATATCATAATAAGACATATACCAAAATTTGTCATCCTAACCAGATTCACTTCATGTGAATGACACCAGGTCCCTTCACACTATTGTGCAGCAATCACCACCAAGCACCTCCAGGACTTGTTTCGTCTTCTAAAACTGAAACGCTGTACCTTTTAAACAGCAGCTGCCGGTTCTCATACCCTGCCTTCTGGCAACTACCACTCTACTTTCTGTCTCTGTGACTTATTAGAGACTCACGTATATGAAATCATATAATATTAGTTCTTTAGAGACTGGTTTATTTTGATCGGCATAATGTTCTCCATGTTGTAGCAGATGTCAGAATTTATTTCCTTTTTTTTAATTTAGGACTTTATTTTTGTGTAGAAAAGCTGGGGTAAGGCCAGAGAAGCAGGGGGTGAGAGGATTCACCAGAGACAGAGTGAGAAGCAGAACAAGTAGATCTACTAGGGGAGCAGCCTGTGGGCAGGAGAGGTCTGCTGGGCCATGTGGTCAGCTTCTGACCACATGAATTCAGGCTATTGCCATGGGCAGCTGAGATGATAGCCCAGACTTAACCCAGAGGCCAACAGGGAGGCCCAGAACTTGTTTTCTTTTGAGGGTCGGCAGTATTCTACTGTAGGGACATATCACACTTGCTTATCAATTCATCTGTTACTGGACACTCAGGTTGCTTCACCCTATCTGCTTTCACTTCCTTTGGGTGCATACTTGAACGTGGACTTGCTGGATCATATCTTAATTCTGCACTTAATTTTTTAAGGATAATGCCATACTTTTCCCATAGTTGTTGTCTCAGTTTATAGTTACATCAACATTGCACAGGAGTTCCAATTTCTCCACATCCTGACCAACATTGTTCTTTTTTTTTTTATAGTAGCCATTCTAATGAAAAGTGTGTGACATAACTTCTCTTTTAACTGGTATGTCAAGATTCCATTTACTTGGGGTCAGTTGTCTGGAAGAGCCTCTGGGGGAAGTAGTCAGTAACTCTTAGCAGTGGTTAAAGAACCAGCAAAAGATGTATGGAGCCAGGAAACACCTCACTCTGTTGAAATTAACTGGTATCACAAAAGAGAGGATATCACAGCGTTTATTGTACTTTCACAGACTCAATCAGAATAAAAGGGAAACAGATCCTATCCAGTTATAGAGCTGTGGTGGGTGTGAAGAGTAGCCATACACTTCTGTGGGGCCCAAAAAAGTCAGCAAGTAAGAGGAATGACCAGTCTCAGGAGGGTGACGTGGGGCTGGCTAAGTTGCTGAGTTTACTTTGGTGAATTGCCTCCTGGAACAAACCCACCTCTGTTTCTCATAAGTGCTTACCAAGGAATCTTTAGGCAGCAGAAGAAAAATGTCCAGGGCGAGGTCTCGGAGCTCAGCCAGCTCTGGCACTGCTAGCTTCAGCCTTTTTGTTTTCTTTATTTCTGGGGAGGATGATTCCAGGGAATTTTTAATTTCATGTCTGTACTTGTGACTCATTCTCTTTACATGAGTGGCAGTTATTTCTGTTTTAAGGGAAAGGTTTGTTTCCCCCACCCCTCATCCCCACCCTCATTGCCAAACCCTCAAATCTTGTTTTACCAGTGCTAGTCACTGGAATCTAGGTTATGGCGGCCATTTGGAGTAGCTAAGATGGCGCTTCACACATTTGTGAATGAGGAGAGATGGGTATGGCTGCAACCTGACTTGAAACATTCTTTCTGGCCTCAGCCACCATATCTTCCCAGGTCAACAAAATTTTTAGTCACTATTGTTTTGGGTTGAACTGTGTCCCTCCCGAATTCATTTGTTCATGTCCTAAACCCCCAGTACCATAGAATGTGATATGGAGATACCATCTTTAAAAAGTTAATGGAGGTTGGGCCCTCCCTGGTGGTACAACGGGTTAAAGCACAGCACCAAGAAGCTAAAGTCACTTCCACATGAGTTCAATTCCCGCCTGCCCCGGAGGAGATCCACATGGTGCAGCAGACCTCTCCTGACCTGCCTGCTGTTCCTCTCAGCAGTGTATTTCAGTCCATCTGCCTGTTCTGCTTCCCACTCTGTCTCTGGTGAATCCTCTCACCCCCAGTACTTCTGGCCTGTACCACAGTTCTGCAAACATAAATAAATCTTAAAAAAAAAAAGTTAATTAAGGCAAAACGAAGCCTTTAACCTGAAACACACCTGTGCCAGGTGTGTTGTAAGGGGAGGAAGCCACACCAGCAAGCTGCACATGTGCTTGGAGTAGAAGCCCTGAGCAAAGGCCGAAGTTGCCTTCCCAAGCCCAGGAGAAAGGCCTCAGGAGAAACCAACCCTACTAATATCTTGATTTTGGACTTCTATACACAAGGACTGTGAGATCAAACATTTTCATCCTTGAAGCCCACCCCAGTCTGTTGTGAGGAACTAAGACAAAGACACTGATCTTTTCCTGACAGAAAAGGGTGAGAAAAACAGAAAGTTCATCCCTATGTTGTGTTTGTGTAGAGGGGGAGGTAGAGAAAAGTGAGGAAGAGGAAGAGAATGCAGAAGGGGGAGAGAGAAAGAGGTGAGGAAAAGGAAGGAGGGAGGGCAGGAGGGGGGAGGAGGAGAGAGAAATGGGGAGCAGCACAGGTGGTTTGGCTGAATTACACTGCTAAGTGGAGCAGGGGAGACAGGTGAGCTCTGCTATGTCAGCCCCTGACCTGGGATCGAACTCGTGCTGCAGTGGCTGCAGTAACTTCATAGTGCTGAGACCTAACTCCTTGTCCACCAGGGAAGCTGAGAAGTACATTTTCTGACTGGATCTTTGCCAGAGATTGTGGGCGCCAGCATGCAAGCGAGGCGGGGACAGCGTCCCGGCTGCTGGCAGTGAGTGCTGGCGGTGCAGCCCTTGCGGGATCCCACACTTCTCCCGTCCGAGGAGCCGGCGACCAGGCTGGGTGAGCGACCGACCGTCCAGCACTCGGCCACCAGCGCAGTGTCCAGTAGAGGTCCCCAGCGGCTTGGATCGCAGGAAGGACGGTGGGGGCCGGTGGGGGCCGGTGAGGCGTGGGCCATGGTGCCCCGCTGCTGAGCGAGAGGGGCTTCTACCCGGGCAGTGACGGAAGCCAGTGAGACCCAAAACGACAAATGGTCCCGCCTGGACAAACTGCGGGTTACTCAACCGCGCCAAAATCACAAGGGACTGACGCACTGTTAATTATTAGCTTTCAGTTTCCTTCCCTCCTATTCGGAGGATACTAAGTAGAAGAGTGGGAGGAGTTTCTGGAAGCAAAGCCATCCTTTGAGGGGGAGGGTAAAATTGCCCCTTGCTTGTTCTGAGTAGAGAATGCTATATACTGAGATTCCTTAAGGTGCAGGGTTCAAGCACCGCAGTTGGACAGTAATGATTAGTGATTTGTGTTTCTAGAGGCTGAGTTCCAGAAGTAACACAAGGAAAGCTATTGTAGTTACATAACACCAGAAAACCTAGACCTTAAGGCATGGTGACTAAACATTAAGCTTATGAGAAATAACAATACTGTGTGCACTTAATACGTCTTATAATACATAAAGAAAAAGAAGTTAGGAGAACTGACAAATTCACCCATATAGTGAGATAGTAGAAAAACTTTTCGCAGTTATTTAAGATCAAAACAGAAAGACACAGCAGTGAGGGCATGGGACATTTTAATACTA
>NW_004567138.1:434340-436827 GCF_000260355.1 Condylura cristata
GTGAAGAGTTGGCTTAAGCTTCTTAGTGCAGTGCTTTAACCTGCTGCGCCACCAGGGAGGGCCCTTACTCATGAATTTTTGAACAGCTCATGATGAACAACAGAATTTGTATAAGAATAACAATGGAATAATAATATTACACTAATAACACTACACTAAAACTTAATAGATGTAGCTAAAAGGTATTTCATGAGAAAATTTTAATCTAAAAGAAAAGCTGAAAATTCAGGAGCAGAAAAAATAATGAAACAGAAAATGAAGAAACAACAAAGATTATTAAAGTTTAAATCCTGGTTCATTGAAAAGATAATTTTCTGGGACTGATAAAGGAAACCTGTGATTTAACATATAATAGAACGGCACAACCTCAGAGCCAATGTAAAAATCTTAACAGGGCCAAAGAGGAAACCAATTACTCTAGGAAGAGCACAGGACAAGTGGTAGAGGTGTCAAGATTATACAGGAAAATAGAGAAGAAAATACATATTTAAGGTATTCAAGGGAAATAATCTACGTGACCTATATATCTAGCAAAATTTTTCAACAAGAAGACTGAAGTGTTGACATTTCTGAGACATAAAAACTGGGTTTATAACCTATAGATCTTCACTAAATATATTTTGTTATACCACAAACAATAGAAAACCACCTCAGGAGGAAAAGACAAAGCACAAGGTGATGTGATGAATAAAAAAGGGTGTCAAAATGGAGGAATCTTGGGCCCTCCCTGGTGGCGCAGCTGGTTAAAGCACAGCACTGAGAATCTAAAGCCGCTTCCGCATGAGTTCGATCCCCGCCTGCCCCGGAGGTGACCACATGGCGTGGCAGACCTCTCCTGACCCGCCCGCTGCTCCCCTCAGCAGTGTACCTTGTCGATCTGCCTTTCTGTTCCCCCCTCTGTCTCTGGTGAAGCCTCTCACCGATCCTGAGCCTCTGGCCTGCACCCTTGTTCTGTATGCACAAATAAATAAATCTTTAAAAAAAAAAAAAGGAGGAATCTTAATAGTGATTGCATAAATCAGTAATAATAGCAAGTCACTTCTAAGACTTAAAACAAACAAGATAAAGCAAAATGGCTAAGCAACCATGTGATACCAGAGTGAGGAAATGCTAAAGTTCATAGATTTGAGAGAATGAAGATACTAGCTTTGACTTATTAAGTATTACTTCTACTTAAGGGTAACCACTAAAGGACAAAACACAATGTTTCTATTTTTTGTTAGTTAAAGGGAAAACAGGGTTTCCCCTGGTGGCACAAGAGATTAAGTCTTAGCTTGATGAAGCTATCTGCAGCCACTGTGGAATGAGTTCAATCCCCTAGCAGGGAGTTGACCCATATGGTATAGCAGACCTTTCCTGTGTCTCCTGTGCTCCCCCTCCACACCTCTGGCCTACCCTCCAGAAAAAAAAAAAAAAATTTTTTTTTTTAAATTAAGGGATGGGGAGATTCAAATTGATAAAGGAAATCTCAATTGGTCTCCAGAAAAGCTAAAAAGGAACACACACACAACACTGAATAATGTCAGATGGAAATAACTGAAATAATTGAAATATGTAAGAAACATAACATTGGAAGTCCTAGCCAGAGCAATAAGACAGCAAAAAGACATACAAGGAATCCAAATAGGGAAAGAAGAAGTAAAACTATCCTTACTTGCAGATAATATGTTAATCTACATGGAAAACCCTAAAAGTTCCACAGAGAAACTAATCAAAACCATCAACCAGTTTAGCAAGGTAGCAGGATATAAAATCAACACACAAAAATCAGAGGCCTTCCTATACACAAACAAGCAATCAGAAGAAACAGAAATAATAATAAAAACAAAACAAAACAAAAATAATCAAATACCTGGGAATCAATTAAAACAAAAAGAGTCAAATACCTGGGAATAAACCTATCAAAAGAGGTAAGAGACCTATACAAGGAAAATTACAAAACACTGTTGAAAGAAATTCAAGAAGACACCTTGAAATGGAAAGACATCCCCTGCATGGTACTGGAACAAGAACAGACATACAGACCAGTGGATTCAGGTAGAAAACCCAGTTATAAACTCACAGGTTTTTGGACAGCTAATCTATAACAAAGGAGCAAAGAAGATACAATGGAACAAAGAAAGTTTGTTCAGCAAATGGTGCTGGGAAAACTGGGAAGCTACATGCAAAGAAATGAAACTAGATCACTACCTCTCACCATATACAAAAATCAACTCGAAGTGGATTAAAGACCTAGCATAAGAACAGAAATCATAAAATACCTGGAGGCAAAGATGAGTCAAACATTACACAGCATACACTTCAGAGATATCTTTAAAGATACAGCACCCAGTGCAACGATAGTGAAGGCAAGGATAAATAGATGGGACTACATCAAGTTAAATAGCTTCTGCACAGCAAAAGAGACATTACAAAAACAGACATCCACTGATTGGGAAAAAATTTTCTCACACAAAACTAGCAATAAAGGATTGATCACAAAATATA
>NW_004567138.1:437412-440636 GCF_000260355.1 Condylura cristata
TTCACTCATAGCAGAAATATAATGGACCAGGGGAAAATAATGATAATGAAGAGCATCTATATACAAGAGACATTTTGTGGGGATGGAGTGGAGAATGGGATCAAAAACAGTGGGGGGAAGAAAATGCACTGGACTATGGTGATGGCACACGGATGATTTGGTGATGGGAAGCCTAAGGGGATTGCAACTGAGATGGAAAAATGCACAAAATGATGTAAAAATAAACATATTATTTAACAAAAAAAAGGGGGGACAGTTGGCTTTCCCTGGTGGTGCAGTGGATGAAAGCACAGCACTTAGAAGCTAAAGCCACTTCAGCAAGAGTTTGATACCCTCCCTGGAGGTGACCCACATGGTGTGGCAGACTTCTGACCACCCGCTGTTCCTCTCAGCAGTGTACTTCATTAATCTGCCTGTTCTGCTCCCCCCTCTGTCTCTGGTGAATCCTCTCACCGCCCCTGAACCTCTGGCCTGTACCCCAGTTCTGAATGCATAAATAAATAAATCTTTACAAAAAATAAAGGGACAGTTATATGCTAATTTTGGAGACATATAAAAAATATAAGGGCAGAGAAAGTATGAAAGTAAGTCATAGAGTAAAAGGAGGCAGGATATATTCCAGGTAACTTACTTTCTCATAAGAACCAGAGTCTGAAAACTCCCTATCTCTAGCCCAGATGCTGGCTTTTCTCAATGCCACAAGTGCCTGTCACTACTTGCCAAAAACCAGAAGCCATTGTATTGCCCACACACTCCTAGGAAATGCTAGGAAAAGTTGGATTTCAGGACCACCTCCTGTGGGGCCCACATCCTAAATGCCCACCTCCTTGGCAGTTTCTCAAGAGGCATGGAGAGGATCTTCCCTCAAGGGATAGGGATGAGAACCTATTTAGAGGGTTAAAAGAAAATAATTGTCAATTGAGGTTAAACTATTATTTCAAGAAGAGTGACTATTATTCATTTTACCATACTTTAAGCTATACCCTTCTTCAACCCCCCTATTCTGCTCAGCTGCCCTGGAGACTTCTAATTTATTGTTTTGTGTTATAGAACATACTACTATCTTACATTTGTATATTTTTCTTATCTGATTTTTGTCACCCTTCTGCTCACCACTTCCTACACCCTTCCCGAAAAATATAAATTTCAGAAAGATGGGGATGCCAAGGGAATGAATGCATAGTTTCTTAATAAATATATCTGGAAGTGTTTTCTCATCATAAAAAGGACTGTAACTGCCCACAAGGATTTACAATAATAAAATAAAAATACTGGGCCCTCCCTGGTGGGGCAGCTGGTTAAAGCACAGCACTGAGAATCTAAAGCCGCTTCTACATGAGTTCAATTCCCGCCTGCCCCGGAGGTGACCACATGGCGCGGCAGGCCTCTCCTGGCCCGCCTGCTGCTTCCCTCAGCAGTGTACTTCATCGATCTGCCTGTTCTGTTCCCCACTCTGTCTCTGGTGAAGCCTCTCACCACCCCTGAGCCTCTGGCCTGCACCCCAGTTCTGTATGAATAAATAAATTTAAAAAAAATAAAAAATAAAAATACTTAGCTCCTAAAATGTGTTCAAGTACTCAAAGCTATTGATACAGGGCAGCAGAGGGCACTCAAACTGGAAAAGGACAATGACCAAATAGTTTGTTACTCTCTAAATTTTTCACCCATGTGCACAATTGCAAGACTACTCAGATCAGAAAACAACAATGGGATTTATTTAATAAACCAGGAGAAAATAAAGTTACTGAGGCCAGAAAGGGCTGTTTACCTCATTTGAAGCCATGTCCAGTGTTTTCAAGCCCTAAACAAAAGCAGCAAAGATGGCATCTCCTTGCCTCTGAGGACACAGAGCTCTGCTCCTGAATAATAGGCCATGTGCCCAAGATGGCATCTTCCTGTCTCTGAAGGCCTGGAGCACCCCACAGCCAGACTATAGGCTAGGTTCCAATTCCAAAGACAACAGAGGACACACCAGGAGATGCTCCCATATCTGCCAAGATGCGCCAGGACAGCAGTAGACAAGCAACTCTCAAAACAACAGCTGCGGTGGCCACATTCAGAGGCCCACAACAGCCTCTGGAAGATTGGCACCATGGGGACTGAAATTGCTGACTTCTAAAACGCTGAATCCCAAATGCTGAATCCTCAAACACTGAATTCCCAACACTGACTAAAGTGTTCATGCACTTGGTTCCCTGAGAGAATTCAAGCCAGGAAAATCTACTGAGGACTTCAGGGCTCTCTTTAGCCATCTGCCCAAATCCATAGTGAACCTTCCCTGTACCTGCTGGCTCTAGAGCTACAATTATATATTTTTTGAAAAAACACATCTTTTCCACAATGTAATCTATGAATAGTGTCAATGAAGTAGTTATGTTTCTGTTTCATAAATAATATCTTCATGACTGATACAAGTATTTCTCTCACTTGCAACTTTAATTTTTAGTTGCTTAAAATGAGACAGTTATACTTGGTAATTGAAATGCCTTTCCCCTCTAGAGCATTTCTTCTTGGCATTATAAATTCCCCTTTGGACACTTCATATTCCACCCTATCATTATGGAGCAGAGTATGTTCAGCTTTTGGAAACAAAACTTAGTAGTTTTATAATTCTCTAGTACTCTTCTCTTCTTAATTGTTCTTTGGACTTCTTCCAAAATGTTAACATTTATCTTCAATTAAAAGGAGCCAAAAACATGGCCATATTTCTTCCCCTAGCATGGAGCTAACCTAACTTGCTTCCTAATTGAGCAAATTCTCATCTTACTCTGAATAAGGCTGGGAAACAAAGAATCACCACTGAATCACTGAAGACTCCAAGATGGATGTTTTATGAGGAACAGAGTGTATATTTTAATTGGAGCACACAGTCCTGTCTATAATACAGTGGTTTTCAAATTTTACAATCAGCTGGAGAGTTTATTAATTAAGTACAAATCTAGTCCAATTTATCTGCACCTAAAGGGCCAATTACATAGAGATCAAATTTGTAATAAATTTAATTATTTTATTTATTTCAATAAGTGAAGGAATTATATAGTGAAGTGCAGAATTAGACTTTTTTTTGGGGGTAAACTTAATGTAGTATACACAGACTAATTTTTTTTAAAAAAATATTTATTTATGGGCCCTCCCTGGTGGCGCAGCGGGTTAAAGCACAGCACTGAGAATCTAAAAGCCGCTTCTGCATGAGTTCGATCCCCGCCTGCCCCGGAGGTGACCAC
>NW_004567138.1:440840-460853 GCF_000260355.1 Condylura cristata
AGAGGAGCAGGGGCAGTGAGAGGATTCACCAGAGACAGATTGAGGATCAGAACAGGCAGATCAATGAAGTACACTGCTGAGGAGAGCAGCAGGCAAGACAGGAGAGGTCTGCTGCACCAGGTGGACCACCTCCGGTGCCAGGGATCGAACTCACACTAAAGCAGCTGTAGCTTGCTTGCAGTGGTGCTCTTTTACCTGTTGTGCCACTAGGGAGGGCCAGACTTTGATTCTTAATGACGCACACCTGAAACTTATGTTATAATACAATGTTAATTTAGTAAAGAATAATGAAAAAAATGTAAAGAAAGTAAGAGGGAGACTCGCACTTAGTGAGTTCAGACCTCAGGACATTTGCACTTGCTAATTAGAGAAGATTTCCGTGATGATCTTATGCAAAGCACAATTCTCTTTTCTCATGTCAACTTTTTATTATCTCCCCCTGTTTTCTTGCCTTAGTATTAGTCACTGTGTGAAGTCATCTTGTTTAGAAGTTCATTGTTTGTCTTCCCATCCTGGAAAGGAGCTCCTGAATCCTCAAGCCTGGAAAGTACCTGGTGCATAATGGTGCTCAAGGCGAATGTATAGGTACAAGTTAGGTTTATTATATACATGATCTTCCTTAATCTCCACAGCAACCCAGTAAGTTAGGTGTTAGTCTTTCCATTTCACACATGAGGAAACTAAAGCTCAGAGAGAAGTATAAAACCATTTGCTCTAAAGTCACATAGTGGGTTTTGGTATTGGAATTTGAACTCAGGTTTGCCTGCATTTCAGAGTCTATGTTTCTTCTAACAGCACATTCCGTGCATCAGGAAGTGCTGCGCAACTGAGTAGAAATGTGAATTATTTCCTTGTCTTCAAGATGATTATCTTTCCATGGGGTGACATATTTGCAAACACTTGATATCTTACAGGCAAGGTTTGAACGTGATGATGGCTGCTAATAGGGGTGAGGGGTTACTCTGTGCTTTATTTCCTTCTCTGGGAAGGGTACTGCCATCTGTAACAGCAACTCCCAGCTGAGGGGCATTGGACTGGGCTATACCATGGTAGTAGGGTTTGATGTCTGACCTTGATGCAGCTGTGTTTGGGTTTTAGGAAACAAGAGGAAAACAGGTGGCAGTTTTGGAGACTAGTCATTCAGAGTTTACCTGCCTAGTGCCTGCCTGAGATGGTACAGGGCAGATTGGATGCACTACTTGGGGTTTGGTTTTGACTCCTGAGTTGGTTTTGAAATAGATCAAACAAGTCCAGGCTCTCACTGACACCAGTTAGGGTTAGGGATACATCAGCGCCAATTACATCTTCCAAACAGCTGGTTTGGAAAGTGGGCCAATTGGGTCAGAAAGATGCATACTCTGAAGGGGAATATAAGCAGGGACTTATGAAGCATCAAATGCTCAGCTTGCTAGAGATAGTGGTTGGGGAGGGGCTGTGTAGGGAAGGCTTGGAGCCAGCTTGAGGGAAGAGGCATGACTCACTTGGGGAAGGCTTCTATCAGTTCAACAGAAGTGGCATAAGAAGACTTCAGTTGCTTGGGAGGACAGCCAGACTTGAGAGTGTTTGAAGGAAGTTTCTGGAGGACACAGGCTTTGGCCATAGAAGAGATGCCGCTGTGGTGTGGCCTCAGTGCCCACGACCACCCAAGCTGCCACCAGTTCCAGGCTCTCATCAGAGGGACAGCACTATCTTGCATGGGCAGCTTGTGATGTGGACTACTGGGCATTGTGGGTAGGGCAGCTGTCTGTGGCCTTAGGAAACCTCCCTTTGAAAATAAACCTTGATGTTCCACCCTGAGATTGAGTGGTGTCAGGTGAAGAGTCGTACACTAAAATCCCCCCACTCTTGTCCACCTTTCTATCTATTCAGTTTTCCAAATGACTCTTCCTTTTGCTTCATCACTGATGGTCAGTCACAAAGTGCCTCTTGATTTCAACCTCCTATATTGACCTAAATTCTTTCTTTTCTCTAATCCATTCCACAGCTAGATGATTTTCTGCAAAACAATTTTTTAAATAATATAATAGTTTATTTTCCCATCATTTTGTGCATTTTCCCATCTCAGTTGTAATCCCCTTGGGCTTCCCATCACCAATTACCCATGTACCATTACCATAGTCCAGTGGATTTCCTTCCCCCCACTGTTTTTGATATCCTTCCCCACTCCACCCCCATAAAATGTCTCTGTTATATAGTTGTTCATTATTATTATTATTTTCTTGCCTGGTCCGTTATACTCATGCTGTGAGTGAAACCATCCAGTGTTTTTCCTTTTCTTTCTGGGTTATTTCACTAAGCATGATCTTTTCCAGCTCCATCCATGTTGCTGCAAAAAGAATGTGTTTATTGTTTTTTGGCTGCTGAGTAATATCCCATTGTGTATATGTACCACATCTTTTTAATCCAGTCATCCACTTTTGGGCATTTGGGCTGTTTCCATGTGTTTCCAATTGTAAATAAAGCAGCAATAAACATGGGGGTACAGGTATCTTTTTCAATCAGTGTTTTTGTGTCTTTTAGGTAGATCCCTAGGAGTGGGATTGCTGGGTCATATGGAAGCTCCATGTTTAGCAGTTTGAGGAACCTCCAAACAGTTTTCCATAGTGGTTGTACTAGTTTGCATTCCCACCAGCAGTGCAGGAGAGTTCCTTTTTCTCCACATCCTTGCGAACATTTGTTAGTTATTTGAAGATGTGCCATTCTCACTGGGGTGAGGTGGTATCTCATTGTGGTTTTAATTTGCATCTCCCTTATTACGAGTGATGTTGAACATTTTTTCATATGCCTGTTGGCCATCTGCATTTCCTCTTTGGAGAAGTGTCTTTTTAACTCTTCTGTCCATTTTTTGATGGGGTTGTTTCCTTTATTTTTGTTGAGCTTCATCAGTTCTATATATATCTTTGTGATCAATCATTTATTGCTAGTTTGCAAAACAAATTTTTTCTGGGTCTGTTTGTTTCTGACCCTTTAGTGCCTCTGTATCTTTGTGAAAGGCCTAAACTCCGTGATACCCAGTTCTGTATTCCTCTAACTTCTTCTCCATCTGTCCCTTCTCACCCTGCATTCTATCCTTCTATTGCTAAAGACACCATCAGTTATCACTTCCTGATAGGTGCTGCTCTGTATTGCTGGATTGTTCCTTTTCCCAGTTTAGTATCTTGTGCTTATCATGTCATTGTAATTACTGTGCTTTTTGGACAAGGCAGGAACCATGTCCAGCATGCTCTCTTTGCATTGTAGTCTGTAGCATTATGCCTGACAGAAACAAGACATAAAGGAACTTTTTGACAAACAGACGTCTGCTCTGTATTAGTTTGTCAGAGTTGCTAGAACAAGGAACCACTGACTTGGTGACTCAACATAAATTTATCTCTGGAAGTTCAGGATCAAGGTGTTGGCAGTCATGGCTTCTCTGGTGCCTCTCTCTTTAGTTTGCAGGTGGCTGTGTCTTCTTGCTGTGACTCCATATGGTCTTTGTTCCGTGCATGCACATCCTTGGTGCTTCTTTTCATAAGGACAGCAGTCCTTTTGGTTAGGGCCTGCACATATAACCTCATTTAACTTTCATCAACTCTCTAAAAGTCCTACCTTCAAACACAGTTACATTCTAAGGAACTTACAGTAAAGACATCAACATATGAATTCGAGGAGACATAATTCAGTTCCCAAAACTCTCCCACTTCAATATGGGGTAACATGAGGGGCCACACCAGCTTTAGATGCCCTTGAAGGACAGACTGAGGTCTCTGTTGCAATTGTATTGTACAACTGCTTTTCCCTCTGCCTATTTCTTACCTTGTCCATTTTTTCCTAGTATGTCTTAGAACATTTGCAAGTAAACACACTTATCTCTCTATTTTAGAGTTTGTTTCCAAAGAGCTTTTTGATAGCCCTCAAGTTATATGACACTTGGCTACTATTTCTTTACATATACAGCAAACCATTATCTCTACTGTGATGTTACTCCAGCTTAATGTGGTTGAAGAATTTATGCAGCATTTATAAAGAGAGATGTAAAATCGTTGCTAGTGTGAGGAGTGACATTTGTATAATCTTTAGTAATTGAAAGACCACAAAACAAAGAATATAAGCTGGAGTTTCAATCTCTGCAACACATTTTGTAATTTTTTTAGGTTCATTTTGAGACTGTTATATATAAAAAATATGTGGAAACAATTTTGACTTTCAGGTTTCCTTTCCAACAGGTTCACTGCTCTATTGACTCTAACACAGTCATATTTACCAAATGAAAACACAAGTACTGACCGCTGCCCAGGCACATTTCTTTTGCTATGTGTTTAGTTTTGCTATGTGTTTAGGCCTTTGAAATCTCATGCTAATTGAGGGATTATGTCAGACTAGAATTTATATAGTAGATGGCAGATCTCCTTAAGAAGTGGTTTAATTAATTCAAACTTCAATTTATCCTCTTTCTTGAAGGTTTTCTTGCAAAGCACGAGGACAATGTAGCAATCAATAATTCTGAAAGAAGTAAAATGTTCTCAGATATATCAGTGTTTGCTTGTGTTGTCATAAAAGACTCTGGCACCTTTAGCTCCAGTTCTGCCTGCCTTTCACTTCAGCTGATTATTTGTCTTAGATGGCTATCAGTTATTATAAACATTCGCTTATAACAGTTGGTCTGACATGCAGTCTGCCAGGGATATGTATAGTCCTACACATTTAAATTATTAATCCAATTTTAACTCACACTAAAATACCATATGCTCATTGAAGTTAAAAACTTACAAAGATAGGAATTATTAGAATTAATTTACTCTGATCCTGTAGTCAACTAACTCCCAAATAATAGAGCTGCTCTCATCCCAGGAGCATATGGCTTCCCTAGTGAATTCTACTAAACATTTAAAGAAGAATTAACATCAACCCTTCTCAAAGTCTTTCAAAAAAATTGAAGAAGTGGGAATGTTTGCAAACTCTTTTTGTAAGGCTAGCATTATCTTGATACAAAAGACAGATAAGGACACTATAAGAAAATAAAACTAGTGGCCAATTTCTTTGATGAATATAGATATGAAAATTCATAATAAAATATTAGCAAGTCAAATCTAATTGTACATTAAAAGGATAATACACCATGATCAAGTGGGAATATCTGTAAGATGTAAGGATAATTCAACATATGTACTGCTGATAAACTTAAATAACTCAAAATGTGATACTTCATCTCAGTAGAATGAAAGATAAAAGAACACATGATCCTCTTAATAGATGCACTTGACAAAACTTTAACATCATTTTCTGATAAAACTCTCAACAAATATGTTATAGAAGAAATATGCTTTAGCATAATATAGACCACATATGATAAGCCAAGAGGTGATATCAACAAAGCAGTGATGGCCATGCTCACTACTCCTATTCTACACAGTCTTGAAGTGTAAGCCAAAGCAGTAAGGCAAGAAAAAGAAAAGCATCCAAATTGGAAATGAAAAGGAAAATTATCTCTGTTTGGAGGGGACATAGTCATATATAGGAAAAAAATTTTTATTCATAAATTTACTCTTAAATTGAGTAAACTTGCATGATGCAATATCAAAATATAAAAATCAACAGTGATTCTATAAATTGTGTGAAAAGGAAATAATAATAAAATAATAAAACAAGGAAATAATTAAAGTACGCACTAGTATGACATAAAAAATACTTAGGAATAAATTTAACTAAGGAGATGAAAGATCTGCTCCAAAAACTACAATACATTGATGAAAGAAACTGGAGAAGATACACATAAATGGAAAGCTATTTCCTATTCAGAGTGAAAGAATTAAGATGGCAAAAATATCCATACTACCTCTAAGCCATGGATAGACTCAATGTAATATATATCAAAATTGCAATGGCTCTTTTAGAGAAAAGTAGAAAAACAATCCTAACACTTTATAGACCTACAAAAGATCCTAAAGAGCTAGAGCAGTCTTGAGGAAGAACAAAGCATTACATTTCCTGAATTCATACTATACTACAAAGCTATAGTAATCAAAAGAGTATGTTTGACATAAACACAGACATACAGGCTAATGGAACAGAATTAAGAGCCAAAAAATAAACCTATTCATATATATTCAACTAATATTTGACAAGACAACCCATAATATTCAGTGAGGAAATGAAAAATCATTACAATGATGTTAGGATAACTGGATTAAACATAAAAAAGAATAAGACTGGATCCCTATTCTCAGTCATTCACAAAATTAACTCACGATTTAAGTGTAAGGTTTGCACCATAAAACTCCTAGCAAAAAAATATTAGAGCAAAGCTTTATTATCAGAGAGATGAAAGTGATCCTATGGTATGTGAGAAAATACTTGCAAATCAAATATCTGATAAGTTATTATCTAAAAGATATAAGGAACTTAACACAATACCATATCAAACATATAATCTGATTAAAAATTGCCAAAAGCTACCAGACAGATTTTTCTACAAAGAATATGGATATAAATCTGACCTATAGGTACATGAAAATGTGATCAACATTACTAGTAACTAAGGTTTGTAAATGAAAACCTTAAGGTGATAGAACAGCTATAATCAATAGGCAAGAAATAACAAATGACAAAGATGTGGAGAAAAGAGAACCCTTTAACAATGTCAGATGGAAGTTAGCCACCATGGAAAACAGTATGGAAGTTTAAGAATTGTAAATAGAGCTACCTTGAGACCCAGAAATCCCACTTGTAGTTCTAGTTGTCTATATCTGTAGGAAGGGAATTACTCTTGTGACATTTACATTATACGTTCATTGTAGCACTGGTTGTAGTAGACATGAAATGATCTAAGTGTCCTCTGACAGAGGAATGGATAAGAAAATGAGCCACATATCTGCAATAGAATCTTATTCAGCCATAAAGAAGGAAACTGCCATTTGTGACAATATGAATGAAAGGTGAGGGTTTTCTAGGCAAGTCAGACAAAGAAAGACAAATACTCTATGATATCATTTATATGCAGAATCTAAAATGCTGAATTCATAGAAACAGAGAGTAGACTGGTTACTGGGAAATTGGGAGATGTTGATGAAAGGACATACATTTCTAGTTATGAGATAAATAATTTCTAGGGATCTATTTTATAGCGGGCTGACTATAACAATACCAGATTAGATGTCCTCACCATAACAATTAAATGAAGGTGAAGGATGTGTCAACTAACTTTGTCATGGTAAGTATTTCATCATATACATGTGTTGTAAATCATCCCATTGCATATCTTAAGCTTACATATTGTTATATGTCAAATTATGCCAGCAAAGATGGGGAAAAAGCCTGTTGTCAATCACAACTAACAGACTATTAACGGTGGCTTAAGCAATAAAGAAGAACTTAATTATTTCACAGGAGGGAAGGAGCATGTTCTGCTCTACTTTCTTTCACTTTGGAGTTGAAATACTTTCTCTCCTTCTTTGGGGTAAAGGACTGGAAAGAGGTACTTATGGGAGAAGTTCACTTTTTATTGGTTGTCTTTACTTCGCTAGCTCCGATGGACTGACCTCTGAAGTCAGTGTCATGCATTGAAATGCCAGCTCTTATTGTGTGTAACTTTTTTGAGAGTGGAGTTGGCAACTCTCCACTGATGAATCTCTGACATTGGAGGTTGCGTTCCAGTTTGACTGCTTGTCCCCCTTCTGCCACCCCTGTATACCCAGGCTTCTGGATGTTTGGTCTATTATCCCTGGTAGGTTACAATAAAAAAAAAAATGATTCACAGTTGACTTCTTGCTAGGCAAGGGCATTTCATGTCTTACTGTGCCAGTGATAGAGGCCGGGTTGGTCCACTGCTGTTGCCTGCCAGTTTTACCTTCTAGTGGTTATATTATAATACTTATAATTATTTTTATTTACTGAAGCTCATTTGGAGTTTTATTTAGAATATCTTAGAATTGGAAATGGAGCAAATCTCAGTGATAAGGAAAAGATTAAATGAAAGTGATTAGATTTCATTTGAAATACTTTATAGTCATTAAAGTTGATTTTAAAGGAATATATAATTAAATGGGGGAAATATTCACATTATAATAGTAACAGAAAAAAGGTTAATTTATAGCACAATCCCAATTTTTCTTCAAACACACGTGCACAAGTGTGCATGATCTCTCTCTCTCTCTCTCTCTCACACACACACACACACGCACAACCTATAACAAATACAAGACAATGTTAATGTTAGTCTCCCCTGGGTGGCAGGGTGATAGGTAATTTACTTTTCTTTATTGTACCTTATTTTTGGTTTGTTTTCTTTACTCAAATTTTTCTGTGCCCAATATATATTGCTTTTATAAGAAAGGAAGAAAAGATTTTAATCTTGTGTGAATTTCCAGCAATTTTACCCTGAGTAAATCTAATAATTTTCTGCCTTTTGTAGTAAGGGCCACGATCTGAGAACCTTTTCCACTGGAGATGGTGTAGGGACCATTTTGAAAATACAGCATGAGGAGGAGGAGCAAAGAGAGGATGAGCCCAGCTATATATTTTAGCAAATTGCTAAAGAGGGGACTCAGTGGTTAAGATCAGACACTCTTCTGCTATTTGTTATTGTGGTAGGTTGCCATGATTACATTAACAATATAGTAAATCAAATACAGTTCTCATCCCTCAATATGGCTCCAGACATCCTCAATGGGCCTATTTGCTGCCTTAAAATATTTGCGATTGAGGCCCTCCCTGGTGGTGCAGCGGGTTAAAGCACAGCACTGAGAATATGAAGCCACTTCCGCATGAGTTCGATTCCCGCCTGCCGCCTGCCCCGGAGGAGACCACATGGCGAGCCAGACCTCTCCTGACCCGCCCGCTGCTCCCCTCAGCAGTGTACTTCGTCGATCTGCCTGTTCTGCTCCCCACTCTGTCTCTGGTGAAGCCTTTCACCGCCCCAAAGCCTCTGGCCTGTACTCCAGTTCTGCATGTACAAATAAATAAATCTTTAAAAAAAAAATATTTGCGATTGAGAAAAACTCTTCTTGGGGTCACTGTATATTCCACTTATTTTTTTTTTTTTAAGATTTATTTATTTATTTATTTGTGCATACAGAACTGGGGTACAGGCCAGAGGCTCAGGGGCGGTGAGAGGCTTCACCAGAGACAGAGTGGGGAGCAGAACAGGCAGATCGACGAAGTACACTGCTGAGGGAAGCAGCGGGCGGGTCAGGAGAGGTCTGGCTCGCCATGTGGTCTCCTCCGGGGCAGGCGGCAGGCGGGAATCGAACTCATGCGGAAGTGGCTTCATATTCTCAGTGCTGTGCTTTAACCCGCTGCACCACCAGGGAGGGCCTATTCCACTTATTTTTAAATAGATAGAGTCATTCCCTTTTGGACCCAGGAATGAGAGGCTCTGTTACCTTTCCTTGAGACACCTTAATCTCTGGGAGAGACCCCCGGGGATCCTTTCACTCCCCTCTGGTAACCTCAGCCTGATGGTGGAAGGAAAGTTCCCTCCCATGGACCAGCACACTGGCTTCTCCAAAGATTGCCTCTCCTAAGACCTCTTGGGAAGGAGAGTGGGGTGATGGGGGTGCCAGTTTTATATTCCTCAGAGATCAGCGAGCCATCCCATTTGGAGGCAAACTCCTTTAGAAGGGGGAGGTCTTACCTCTTTTGTTCCTCCTATGGGTCCTGATTGTTAGTTCAGGGGCAATAGGAAAAGACCTAAACTTCCTGTCATATTCTCAGTCACTATACCACACAGACTCCTGGATATCTTCCTCCACTCACATCATATTTTACTAGAGACACAATTAGAATATGTTGCTTCCCAAAGCAGCTTTTGTAGCTCTCTGAATCAGAGGCTCTTCAGTGTCACGATAACCAAAGGAGATTGTAGATTAGGGCATGCATAGAAATGTCTAGTGCTGTGCCTGGCTTCTAGTTGACAGTGTAAAATTATTATGTATCCTTTTTTTAAAATTTTCAAGTCAAAAGGTATAAGTACAGATCATGTCTGAACTCCTCTTATCAACTTACAAATAACTTTACAGGTTCAGAATTACAGGAACGCATTACTAGGAGAGCTTTTGGTTACAAATGGCACAATGCCAACAAACTGTTCTTCAAACTATATGGTGTTTAATTATCTTACATAACAAGAAGTCTGGCCAGGCACTCCCATAGGTCCAGCTGCTCCATACTGTCTCTCAGGATACTTCATGGACACTGCCTACTGCGTTCCTGCCCTGCTCTCCAGGCATGAATTTTAGGTTTGCATTATTTATATTTATTATATTATATTTCAGAGATATAAGCACATGATATAACAACAACAAAAATACAGACAACACTGTCTTATTTGATTTTTCCTGGTATTTGGCTATGCTCATAAAAGTCAACTTTTAGGCAAAATGCAAATTAGAAAATCTAACCCTGATTGCTATCTGTACCTGACAGTTCTCACAGTAACGAGGGGGTGCTACATTCAAGCTTATTCTAGAATGATAAAGTCCACTTGGGGAATTAAGGGAGTTTTTTGAGAAGTGGTTCCCTTTTCATATGAAAGGAGTAGGATAATTAAATCACATATTAGGATGCTATGTGCTAGCATCATGCACCTTTATTCCAAGATGGAAAAACAAGTTGTGTTCTTTATCCTAAGAGAAGCTCATAGTCTTGTGACCTTATCCATTTCCAAGGACGTATTAGAAGTACCCTGGACTCTGGTGCCTGATAAGCCTGACACATCCCTTCTTTCTCCTCCAGCCCCAGCCTAACTAGAGATGTCAGAGAAATTTGATAGGTCTGAGGCATTGGAAATTGAAGAGAGGAAGTTTGTAAAATGCTGGGGAGGAAATGGGAGCCAGGCAGAGGAGATTGGCTCTGCAGGTTTGGACAGACTGAGATCACTGTATTATCTTTACCCCAGCTCTATGGTCTTGGGCAAATTAAAACCTGTTCCTCTGTGGGACAGACAGCATCATGTCCCGGCTGTCGGTGTGTTGTGGAGCCAGCTGACAGGTGCACTGCTGAGTCTTCCTTCCTCAATCTCCACAAACTGAGCACGAGTGATTATAACTGGGGATTTTTATCTTGAACAGCAATACCTGGGGCACAGAATGAAATTTTACTAGAGATGAAAGATCATGTGCTTGCGTGTGTGCCTGTGTGCAAGAGTGGTGGTCAAGCTCAGGTTATGTGACAGAGGACTTTCTTGCCACGGACAATATAATTTCCTTTCTTAAATCTAACAAGAACGACACTTGCCACAGTCTGCACTTTGGGCCCTCCGACAAGATACATATTTCTAGCCAAGATGGGGGAGGGGAGAGGCCAGAGTACATGAGCTTACAGCCCTCTGAAGAGCACAAGACAATGAAGAGAGACAGCATGTTAAGCAAGTTGCCCTTGTAGTAGAATACTGGTGCTTACCAAATGTCAGCGTGCATACTTGTCATGTTCTAACCTTCCTCGAACTTGGGCTAGACTTAATGTGGCCAATCTGGTTAATGGGATCTGGTTCTTTTGTTACTGTGTTTGTGACTAAGTGCAAAGATCTCCAAGATCACTAAATTGCAATGTGGGCATTACTTTGTCATAGTGCAGAAAAGCAAAGTAAGATGTCTGTGTGTGAGGGAAATATGAGCTGTTAAAGTTTCCAGGATTACTTGATCCTGCATGCTATACCATCCTATTCTGACTATTACATATGATGGGAATCAGAAATAATCAAATAAGTAAATTTTAAATACAGAATTTAATGTAAGCACAATAAGGAATCTCAAATTGATAAGCAGCTATGTGTGACATCATGATTCAGGGAAAAGTTATAAAGCCAGACATACTGAGTATAATAATTATATTTCTTAAAAATACCAGTTTAAAGTGTCAAATTGGAGGGGCAGTCTATGTAGGAGAAAGTATGTAGTCAAAGAACAATATCAGATTCAGAAACATTATAAGAAGGCAAATTACAGTGAGGATAAGATGTGAAGGTGAAAAGTAAAAATAAGAAAAGGGCAATTTTGATAATTGGTGATAATGAAATATGGTTTTAGGACTATAAATAACCTGAATCTGAATTAGTGTCTTCAAAAATAGAGAAAAAGAAAAAATAAGGAAGCATCTGACTGCTGCTAGGAGTTTCTGGGTTATGACCTTGACTTGACTTTGCTAATTTGCCATGCACAAAGCTGCACTAACTTAACCTACAAAATCTTAAGTAGGAGTCAGAAGGCCTTAGGCCGAGTCCCAGCTTCCAGCTCCAGAACTACCGCGGTCAACTTTCTTACCCTCTTTATAAGTTCGTTTCTTTATATGTCTAATCAAGGCAATACTATTATCTCATGTGTTCCTACAACATAGGTACTTCCCTTCTTCATTTTAAGAAAACTCTAAATCTAAAATTTAAATACAACGCAGTTGTTTAATAAATGAAAAAAAAAAAAAAACTGACGAAGAAATGAAATAGCTGTTAGGAGACTAGTCAATGAGGAAGAATCTCTGTAGTGCTGGGGTTCCCTTCTCGTGCCTTGGGCTGTGGATCTTCCAGCAATCATCTAGTTGGCTTGTAATATTTCCCTGTATCATAAGAATAGAGCTTGTGTGGGAATTTCAGCTTTCATAGGTCATTTCAGTACTTGACTTGACTGATGAAGTAGTCTAACTTACAAATAATGGGTGAAGAGGTTGGTTTGCTTCAAGGCACTGGGGAATTTAGTGGCAGTGATTGGATTAGAACTAGCTTTTCCTTCAAAAGGAGGGTTGGGCCCCCTGGTGGTGCAGGGGTTAAAGTCTCAGCACCTTCAAGCTATCCCCAGACTGCTGCAAGAGCTGCTATTTTGCAGGGGACCTTGGACCTCTCCTGTCTTGCGCACTGCTCCCCTCAGCAGTGTACCTCAGTAGATGCACCTGTTCTGCTCCCCACTCTGTCTCTAGTGAGTCCTCAACCCCTGCTCCCCTGCTCCCCACCCCGCCTTTCCTCTCCCCACCTCTGGCCTACCTCCAGTTCTTCTATTCTTAAATAGTTAAAAATAAACCTTAAAAAGAAAAAAACCAGGAAGATTGAGTCAAAGAAAAAGTGCAAATAAGTTTATAGTACAGAGTTTTGAAATCTTCAATATCTTATCAGCAGCATTGATTTTTTTTAAATTATAAAGGTAGCAAGTTGTTTAATTGGAAATTATGAAAATGCATAAGAAGGAAGAATAACCTCTATTGGAACAACATTTCTTTTACTTCTGGCAGCTCTCTATTATTGAACACATTTGAATATGTAATTTTTGCATCTTGTCTTTTACTCTTAGCATTATAACATAAGTATTTCATGTATTTTCAGTCATCTTAACACTTTACTTTATTAAATAGCTGTATCATATTTTATTGAGAATGACAGTTAATTTAACTACTCCTCTGTGTAACCATGTGCCTTTCTTCCAATTTTCTGCGATTAAGATAGAATTGAAAAAAATGTTTTTATGATTGAAAGATTACTGGACTAGTGAATACAAACACATAATGTTTGTGGTACGGAAAGGTCAAATTCAGTTTATATAGGAACTGCTATTTTAAACTTAAATAACTGTACATAAAATTAAAGTTTATTAATTTTAAATGTACTTATTATACCTATTTATATTTAAATGACATAAAATAAGCATTTTACATGATATAGAGATGTATGAGGTCGAAAAATGAAAATGTTCCTATTATGTTATTTCCCAGAGTAATTACTCTCTATAGTTTGTTGTATATGTTCATCCAGATGTTTTGCTGATGCTGACATTTACTGTTGTTAATATTAGTATTAGAAACAAGCACAGTATTTGGAAACTTGTTTTTTCATTTATTGGTTTGTGTTAAGTATCTGGTCATGTTGGCACATGAAGACCTAGTTCATCCTTTTTAATAGCTGCATGGTATGAACATAACACAATTTCTTTAGTCCATCTCCTTTGATGGACATTTGGGTTAGTTTCAAGTTTTCGACTCTTACTAACTATGTGCAATGAGAGGTCCTGTATACATGGTTTATTTTTAATGAGCATTTTAATGAGCATTTACTGCTGTGCAAATGTGACTTGACAATAATGGTTGGCAAGATTATTCTTTCTCAGTGTGTTGAAACATGCAATATTTAAACACCATTTAAAATTTAAAATTTGAATTGAGTCATTTCCCTTAAAACCAGGTTAAAACCACAATGGTTTTTTTTTTCTCTTAGATAGGAATGAATCCTCTTCTCCAGATGGGACATTAAGCTCCTTAAATTGAAATTCATTGCACGGGGTCTCTGATGGCCCTTAACAGATGCAAGTACAAGCTCATTTGGATGGTTATGTAATTCAGTGATTATCACAGACCCCTTCAGACAACATCAGACAGAAGGTGGGCAGAGGAAGTCTCTGCAGCAAGAGCAGGTGAAGAGGCTGAGGATTTACTTCTTTCTTTGTGTGCATTTACTCGCTAGTGTCAATGAGACTTGAGTCTGAGCCCCTAGCAATATAACATGGCCTGGTATAATGAAAAAGCTTGGGATCTTAAAGACCCCTTGGGATCTTAGGAATGTTTGTTAGACACAAACATTTGGAAGCCAATTGGAATTCGAATAGTTTCTTATTAAATGATCTTGGGAAGAACATTACATCTCCCTGAAGGTCTCATTTTCACAAGTATGCCAGATAATGCCTGTGATAGAAAGGTAAGATATTAATATTAATTCATAGGTACTCATTGAACATTTTTGTACTAACACTATTTTAAGTGCTAGAGATACAGTTGTAAACAAGATAGATGAAAATTCACTCTGCCCCACCCCCACCAAAAGCTGATGTTACCTTCCTTAGAGGGAAATAATAAACGGAAATACTCAAATTTAGTCAGCATACCTCACCAAAGCAAGTCTTGATGCATGAATTCCTAGTAATCCCGGTTTGCACTATGGCAAAATTACTAGTCAAATCAAAGTGATTTGTCTGAACGCATTCATTCAAAAATCTACTACTTCTCCTGCTTTATATTAGGTCTGTACTGCTAAATTATCACCCATATTTTAAGTACATACGGAAGTCCTCGTTCTTTCTCTCTCCTCCCTTCCTTCCATCAATGCCTAGAATAAATATTGTAGACAGAAAATAAATTTTCATTGACCAGGTATTTTCAAATATTTATTATCTAAACTTCAGGCACTGGAATTAGATTTGGAGCATGTAAGGATATATAAAATACTATTTCTGACCTCAAAAGCCTCATATTTAGTTGATAGGCATAAATGTAATAAATGCTTTAACAATTGTGTGTACTTTATTTTCTATTTTCCTGTTCTGTTCACCTACTCTGGACTTTAAAAATTGCCTAAAATTGGAAAACTAGACAAGTCAAAGCTTTTTTTGTGAATCTGAGACTATATTTTTCTATCTCATCCAAGAATGTTTTTGGAGACAGCACTGTTAAATGTTTTATATTGTTTGCAAAGCCAGTATAAATATTTCAGGGCACAATCAAGTTTTTTTTTGTCATTAAAATCCATTCTTCTTTATCTGAATGCAGAAGCTTCTAACGATTGAAAGTACTATTTTAAAATAATCGTGAAGATTCTAATTCTACAGAAATGAAGATGCCATAATAGATTTGATGAGCTTATTTTAGGGAGAACCCTGACAACTTTTCTCATTTAAAAACTCTTTAACCTGGTCCTCCCTGGTGGCGCAGCGGGTTAAAGCACAGCACTGAGAATCTAAAGCCGCTTCCGCATGAGTTCGATTCCCGCCTGCCCAGGAGGTGACCACATGGCGTGGCAGACCTCTCCTGACCCGCCCGCTGCTCCCCTCAGCAGTGTACTTCGTCGATCTGCCTGTTCGGTTCCCCACTCTGGTGAAGCCTCTTACTGCCCCTGAGCCTCTGGCCTGTACCCCAGTTCTGTATGCACAAATAAATAAATCTTTAAAAAAAAAAAAAACTCTTTAACCTAAGTTGATCTTTGTTTCACAATTAATATTTTTCTCCCCACCTGCGTCTTTATTTTATAATTGTTCCCAGTGACGAGTTGTAGCGGATTAAAATCAATTTCTCTTTCAAACCAATTGTATCATCTGTGAGTCGCTGTCCTCAGGCAGATTTGAAGGTATTTATGGTAGGTTTGTTAAATATCCTAAGTCTTACTTCTTATGTTTATGGATGTGAGGAAAATCAATGAATAAACAACAAATGTCTTTGCTACTTCCCAAGTGACTCTAAGTGTCCGTCCAATCAGGAATGTGAGGACTTTCCTTTCCTCGGGTCACTTTCAATGTTCTACCCATAGATGGCAGCAGGTGACCACACTGCCGACTGCGGGAGCCAAACAGCCATGGAACTGCGTTCGCGGGAAAACCAAGGTCAGGCGAGAATGCGAAGACGACGGGTTGCAGATCGCCTTGGGGGTGTTTACAGCCCCTGTCTGAGGACCTTCCTTCGGACCTGACTCATCACCTGCGGTGTACGGGAAGGACCCGCAGCCTGGAGAGGGCGCAGGCTGGGGCTGGGGCTGGGGCTTCCTGGTCTGCCTGCCTCCACTCTGACCACTGCCTTAGAAAGCGAAAGTTCCTCTGGCAATGCTACCTTTTCCATCAGGAAAGAGAACCCGGAGTTCTTCCCCAGAAAAATGTGTTCTTGGACGGTCCCTATCTCAAGCCCTGCTGTTTTGGAAAACTTTAAACACAATCATTTTAAGTAGGCACGAATTGGTGATAGGGGTGTGTGTGTGTGTGTGTGTGTGTGTGCGCGCGCGCATATATTTAGATACTAGCTCCTCTCAAGAGCACTATAGGTTAGATGCAGGCATATCACACTTTATTGTACTGTACTTTGCAGACACTGCATTTTTTTTTTTTTTTTACAGATTGAAGGTTTGTGGCAACTCTGGTAAGCAGTGATCTTCAACATTATATGCAATTATTTTGGGGATACCATGTACCACATCCATTTAAGATGTGAACTTAATAACTATAGTGTTTTTTCCTGATTGGTCTACCCATGGTTCCCCTGTTTCCCTCCTCTTTGGTTCCCCGGTTCCCTGGGACACAAGAATACTGAAATTAGGCCAGTTAATATTCCTAATATTAATGACTTTCAACTGTTTGAGTGAAAGGAAAAGCCACATGTTGCTTTAAATTAAAAGTTAGAAATGGTGGCACAGAGGGTTAAAGCACAGCACTAGGAAGCTAAAACCACTTCGGCATGAGTTCAATTCCCACCTGCCTGGGAGGTGACCACATGGCACAGCAGACCTCTCCTGACCCGCCCGCTGCTCCCCTCAGCAGTGTACTTCTGTCAGTTGGCCTGTATTGATCCTCACTCTGTCTCTGGTGAATCCTCTCTCTCTCTCTCTCACACACACACACACACAAACACACAGCATCTCTGGCCTGCACCCCAGCTCTGTATACCTAATTAATAAATCTTCTTTAAAAAAGTTAGAAATGATTAAACTTTATGAAGAAAGTAAGTTGAAAGGTATCATGCCCCAAATCGTTAGCCAAGATATGAATAAAGGAAAAGTTCTTGAAGGAAATGACAAGTGCTATTTAGTGAACATACAAATGATAAGAAAGCAAAACAGATCTGCTGCTGATATGGACCAAGTTTTAATGGTCTGGGTAGAAGGTCAAATCACCCACAACATTTCCTTAAACAACATTCTGATCCAGAACAAGGCCTTAGATCTCTTCAACTCTATGAAGACAGAGAGGTGAGAAAGTTGCCGCAAAATGCTTGAAGTTAGCAGATTTGGGTTCATGATTTTTAAGGAAAGAAGCTATCCCATTCATAAAAATGCAAGGTGAAGCAGCAAGTACTAGTGGAGAAACTACAGCAAAGATCATCATTGAAGGCATTTAGAGTAAACAGGTTTTCCATGTAGACAGAATAGCCTTTTCTTGGCAGAAGTCACCAGCTAGGACTTTCATAATCAGAGAAGTTGATGCCAGGCTACCGGGCTTCAAGGGCAGGCTGACTGCCTTGCTAGGGAATAATGCAGCTGATGACTGATGTTGAAGTCAATGTTTATTTACCATTCTGAAAATCCTAGGAGCCTAAAGAATGATGTTAAATCTACTCTGTTTGTGATCTACAACTGGAACAAAAAGCCTGGATCATAGCACATCTGTTTATAATATGGTTTACTGAATATTTTAAGCCCAGTATTGAGAACTATTGCTCAGAAAAAACAGATTCTTTTCAACACATGACGGCTTGTAGACAATACACCTGGTTCCCCGAGAGCTCTGATGGATATTTATAAGGATATTTATGCCTTCCAACATACCATCTGTTCTGCAGCCCATGGATCAAGAAGTCCTTCAGCTTTCAAGTCCTGCAATTGAAGAAAGTTATTTTGTAAGGGTATAGCTTCCATAGCTAGTGATTCTTCTGATTGATCTAAGCAATCATCTGAAAAACTTCTGGAAAGTATTCACCATTCTAGGTGACATTAACAACAGTTGTGATTAACCCAAGGGAGTCAAAGTATAAATATTCCCAGGTGTTTGGAAGAAGTTTATTCCCGCTTTCATGGATGACTTTGAGGGGTTCAATGCTTTAGGGGAAAAAGTTACTGCAGATGTGAAGGAAATAGCCAAAGGACGAGAGATACTGGTTTGCTGCAATCTTATGATATACCTTTAATGAATGAGGAGTTACTTACAGTCAAGCAAAGAAAGTAGTCTTTTAAGATAGGATCTATTCCTGGTGAAAATGTTGCAAATATTGTTGAAATGACAAAAAAGAATTTTGATATTATATAAACTTAATAGAAAAAAGCAGCATCAGAGAGGATTGACTCCAATTTTGAAATAAGGTCTGTGTCTAAAATCCTATCAATGGCATTGTATGAATTAGTGAGAACAGAGACAGATCAATGTGGCAATCTTTATTGTTGTTTTAAGAAATTGCCACAGCCACACCAATCTTCCACTAGCCTGGACAATGTGCTGGTAGAACAATTAAGCAAGAGCCTCCAGGAGCAAAAAGGTTATGATTTTGCTGAAGGCTCATGCAGGGACAGTGAGAGGATTTACCAGAGACAGAGTAGGGAGCAGAACAGGCAGATTGATGAAGTACACTATTGAGAGGAGCAGTGGGTGAGGCAGGAGAGGTCTGCTGCACTATGTGGGTCAAGTCCCTGGCCAGGGATCAAACTGGTGCTGCAGTGGCTGTGGATAGCTTCATAGTGTGGTGCCTTAACCAACTGTGCAACCAGAGAGGGCCCAATAGTTAACATTTCTTAGCAGTGTTTTTGATTTACGTAGTTTTAAAGACATAATGCTAGATAGACTTAGTAGAGCCTAATAGTGTAAACATATATTTTATGTGCACTGGAAAATAAAAAAATTGTATGACTCACTTTATTGTGATATTTGCTTTATAGTGGGACCTGGAATTCAATCAAGAATATCTCTGAAGTGTGCACTGCTATGAATCTCATTTGAAGGAGAAACGAATGGTTCAAGCTGAAAAATCCAGTTTAAACTAGTCTCATTTGAAAAGAGTTTATTTTGGGGATGTGGTAAGATGTCTTAGCAATCCATATGGATTTCTTCCTTGAACTTTATGAAAGAGCTAAGTGGTCCTTCTACCCTTGAAGATTTTATAGTGGGCCAGTCTGCACACATGAAAATGACATCAAGATAGAAGAATTTGAGAACACCTTAACCGTGGTAACTTAGACCTTTGGAGACACTGGCATAAGAATTTTCTTAGAAATGAGGGGCCTCCCTGGTGGTCTTGGGGGTAAGTCTCAGTGCTATCACAGACCCTACTAGAGAGCTGAACCACATGCAGTGCAGCAGACCTCACCTGTCTTGCCCACTGCTTCCCTCAGTGTATTTCAGTGGACTTGCCTGTTCTGCTCCCCACTCTGTCTCTGGTGAATCCTCTCCCCCCCGCACTTCTGCCTGTACTAGTTCTTCAATGCAAAAATACATAAAAGAAATCTTTTTTAAAAAAATATTTATTTATTTGTGCATACAGAACTGGGGTACAGGCCAGAGGCTCAGGGGCGGTGAGAGGCTTCACCAGAGACAGAGTGGGGAA
>NW_004567138.1:460953-462836 GCF_000260355.1 Condylura cristata
GGGAATCGAACTCATGCGGAAGTGGCTTTAGATTCTCAGTGCTGTGCTTTAACCCGCTGCGCCACCAGGGAGGACCTTATAAAAGAAATCTTTTAAAAACTTTTCAGAGAAATGAAAGGGGCCTGGCTAGAAAGGAAGGTAAAAGCAAAGCCCCGTCGAAGGTGAGACTTGCTATCTTGCTTCTCAGTTTCCCTTGTTGGCTACACATTAAGAACATGGCAGATGTTCTCCCCTTGCAAGGGCAAACAACATGAGCTGAATCCTCCCAAACTCTAGGGAACCCAGGATTTGGATCTGATCTGAGTAGCTCTTGTGGAGTAAGTAAACTAAAACATCAATGATAGGCCGTTTATAAGAATCCATGGTTGATAAATGGCCAACAAACACATACAAGATACTTGACATCATTAGTTAGTAGGGGAATGCAAATCAAATCATAATGAGATGTCACTGCATAGTCACAAGGATGGCAAATCATAATGAGATGTCACTGCATAGTCACAAGGATGGCTACAATTCAAAAGCCAGAAGACAACATGTGTTGGTGGGGATGTGAGAAATTAGAACTCTCATACACTGTTGGTGAGGATGAGATTTTATCCAGCCACTTTGGAAAAGTCTGCTTGTTCTTTCATAATTAAACAGAATTACTGTCTGCCCTGGAAATTCCATGAACACATAGGGCCACATGAAAACATGTGTGCGAATGTTTATTGTTTCACTGTTGTTCATAGCCAAAATGTGAAGACAACGTATCAACCAACGAATGGGTGTATCTATGGATGGAATATTACTCAGCAATCATGAGGAATGAAATGTTGATCTAGCTACAACCTAGATGAACCTTGCAAACCCCATGGTCAGGGAGACTCTCAGTGACCGACAAAAACACATATACTAATATTGCTCTTAAATCATGTGGTGCTTAGAACAGGCAAATCTGAAGACATTAAAGGTAGATTAGTGTTTGCCTAGGACTGGGGGTGGGGTCTGGGGGGGTGGTAGGAAGTTGATGGCTAAAGGTATGTAATTTCTTTTGGGGAAAACTTCCATTTTATGGAATGTCTTAAAATTGATTCCTGTGGTGGTTGTACAATTCTGTAAATATACCTAATTTTGTGAATTGTAGATAGATGAACTATATCTCAATGAAGCTGTTTTCAAAACTCACAATCTGTTGTCACTACTTTCATATGCTTAGCACTTTGCGTATTTGAACTCTTTATCCTCACAGTTATCTCCTGAGGTCAGCACTTCAATTATTCCCTGCTAGGGAGACCTAACTATAGACACAGGAGATGAGGAATGTGGCTCAGGACCACTGGGCATTAGAATCCTTCGGTAGAACAGGGAGCACTCACACTGCCTGTGAGAAAGGAAATGGGTCGCCCTGTCTGATGTTATGTATGGGAAGAAAGGGCACACGGGTGCAGCTGGCACTAGAGCAGGCTGGCTGCTTCCTGAGGGGATTCTCCATTGCTTCACATCACACGGTGCTAAGGAGTTAGCAGAATCCAAGTCCCACGCATTGCTTCATATAGGAAGACAATCTTTTCTTAAATTTTATCACTATTATTTTTGAATCTTGAAGGGGAGAGGTAGGTCAAAATTTATAGAGGGTGGTAGAGGAGTGACCAAAAGGAGAAAAGTAAAGAAGAGGTAATAAAATTGGTTGGGGATTTAGGGACTTTAGAAGGGGAAAATGAAATAATGTGCACGTGTGTCTATGAAATATTTGTTCATTCTTCAGTATGTGTCATCAGAAGATTTTCAGAGCACTAAATTTGAAGGAAGATCCTCCCTGAAGTTAGAGTGGTTCTTTTTTTTTTTTTTTAAAGATTAATTTATTTATGCATACAGAACTGGGGTACAGGCCAGAGGCT